>NC_142928.1:24949074-24961574 GCF_046866305.1 Octopus bimaculoides
ACACAAATAGTGAGCGGTGTTCCGCAAGGCACTGTTTTGGGACCACTACTGTTCATAATGGCTCTCTCAGACATGCCCTCAGCCACACAGAAAGCCACGGTCACAAGTTATGCAGATGACACAAAAGTCTCACAGGTAATACAGAACCCTGAAGACACTATGCACCTGCAATGTGAGCTGGATGAAATATACAAGTGGGCTGAAAAGAATAACATGCAGTTTAATGCTGAAAAGTTTCAAGCCTTATGCTATCAGCATGCAAGACTAAATGCAGAACCCATTAGATACAATGGACCTGGAGGGACTGCAATCCCAGAGGCAGAGACAGTGCGAGACCTGGGCATCTACATGAGTAATAACGCATCCTTTCATGTTCATGTTGCTAAATTGTCAATGAAATGCAGGCGACTGACCGGATGGATTCTAAGGACTTTTAGAACAAGAGATCAGGAAACCATGATGGTGCTCTGGAAGACACTTGTTCTAAGCCACTTTGACTATTGCTCTCAGCTATGGTCACCAACCAGTGTCAAATTAATTTCAGAACTTGAGGCAATCCAACGAAGCTACACGAAGAAGATAGCCTCTATGCAGCATATAAACTATTGGGAAAGACTCAAGAGATTAAGACTCTATTCCTTAGAGCATAGACGAGAAAGATATGTCATAATATACATCTGGAAGATCCTCGAAGGAATTGTCCCAAACTTTGGCATCGAAAGTTACACAAATAAAAGAACTGGACGCCATTGCATAGTGCCAAGGACTCCAAATTTGCCATCAAGATGTAGGACAAAATACTGCAATAGCCTTGCTTCAAAGGTCCACAGCTCTTCAATATCCTCCCGAAGGACCTGAGAGACCTGCATGCGGTGAATGTAGGTGTCTTCAAGACAAGGCTGGACCTCTTCCTGTCAGGTGTCCCAGATGAACCAACTTCACAGCAGGAGGCGCAGATGAGAGCAGCTGCATCAAACTCTCTCATGCACCAAATGTCAATTCCTGAAGTAAAATTCATGAAGTAAAATTGTGTAGCAACACCAAATGGCGGTGCCCCAGCATGGCCACAGCTCATGCGCTGAAACTAGATAAAATAAAAAAATAAATAGGAGTGGCTGTGTGGTAAGTAGCTAGCTTACCAACCACATGGTCCCGGGTTCAGTCCCACTGCGCGGCATCTTGGGCAAGTGTCTTCTACTATAGCCTCGGGCCGACCAAAGCCTTGTGAGTGGATTTGGTAGACGGAAACTGAAAGAAGCCCGTCGTATATATGTATATATATATATATGTATGTGTGTGTGTATGTTTGTATGTGTGTGTTTGTCCCCCCAACATCGCTTCACAACCGATGCTGGTGTGTTTATGTCCCCGTAACTTAGCGGTTCGGCAAAAGAGATCGATAGAATAAGTACTAGGCTTCTAAAGAATAAGTCCTGGGGTCGATTTGCTCGACTAAAAGGCGATGCTCCAGCATGGCCACAGTCAAAAGACTGAAACAAGTAAAAGAGTAAAAGAGTATATATATACATATATGCGTACATATTCATTTACTGCCGGCTGAAACTGCGCTTGCGCGGTGAATTTGAGAAATTAAAATGTATAACGATGAGGCACGTGTTATTCATCTCTTAATTATATGTTAGTGTTATGGCACGGTCACTGATGAGGAATTCGCCAAGCAAATTATTTTATTTGCCAAAGAATTTGAAACGTAGGTCTGACGGTAATAAAATAACAAGGTAAAAGTTTTTTTATTATTCATTCCTTTTGAAGATTGCTCTTAAATGTGGTTTTGGTCGTTTTGACTACTTCTTCTAGCGTGTAAAACTGCCTTGTTGGAGGTAGTTTCTCTTGTGTTTAAATGTACACTATATATATATATATATATATATATATATAAAAATTAATAGATAGATATATACATATAACATACATACATACATACATGTAATTTGTGAGTGCAGTTATCTGTTTGTGACAATAACTTCTGCCGATTATTAATAACCCCTCCCACCACACATACACACATACATACATACATATATATATATATATATATATATATATATATATATATATATATATATATATATATATATATACATGCGTGTGTATGTGTGCGTGTGTATGTATATATAATATATCATATTTGTATGCACGAACTTAAAACAAATCCGAACTCAACGCTTTGCCTTTGGTTAGTAGCTGAAGGTAATAATGCTCCTGTACAAATGAAAAATGTTTTTCTATTTCACTGTCCCATCGGGAAATATGTAGAAATGAATCATTTTTATACTATTATTAAAATAACTATCAGAATTTCTGTTGGCATATATTTTGAATTTGTAAACATTAATTATTATTTGCTGTTGGAGAAGGAATGATTTTGGAAGTACATGTTTGATGTGATTATCATCTCTTTCTCTCTTTTACTCTTTTACTTGTTTCAGTCATTTGACTGCGGCCTTGCTGGAGCGCCGCCTTTAGTCGTGCAAATCGACCCCAGGACTTATACTTTGAAAGCCTAGTACTTATTCTATCGTTCGCTTTTGCCGAACCGCTAAGTTACAAGAACATAAACACACCAACATCGGTTGTCAAGCGATGGTGGTGGGGTACAAACACAGAGACAGAAACATATATATATATATATATATATATATATATATATATATATATATATATATATATATATATATATATATATATATATATATATATATATGTATATATAGATTCGCGTTTGGCCGTACGGCTTTTTAATGTTGTTTTCACTGTCCATTTTTTCCTGTCTTGGTTTACGTTTGCCACCTTGGAATCCTCTGTTTAGTGGGTTGATCCACTACTCAAGAAGAGACTATTCTAGGGTAAGTTCTGCCTTATCTTCGAAACGTCTAGTTAGAATAGAGGCAGCTGATGAATAATTCCAAGTGGCTTTCTGTTTTCCTATGTGTTCGTTCCGTTGTCTGTAGTTCATTGTTCTAACGTCCTGTACCCTGATATGCATCTATATACACATGTAGATGTAAGTATATACATATATGTGTGTATACATGCATATATATTCTTTGTATTATATATATATATATATATATACGACGGACTTCTTTCAGTTTCCGTCTACCAAATCCACTAACAAGGCTTTGGTCAACCCGAGGCTATAGTAGAAGACACTTACCCAAGGTTCCACGCAGTGAGACTGAACCCGGAACCATGTGGTTGGTAAGTAAGCTACTTACCACACAGCCACACCTGCGCTATGATTGTATATGGTAGTATTTTATGGTTGCTTAACGAAATATGGTGTCCATACCAGCAATTAATATATACGTACCAGCTGCCAAGAATGTGTTTAATATGTAAAATTGGTATATCCAAATGTATTGCAGCGCTAAATTTAGTCGTTATTTAAGCAATAAGTCTGTTGATGGTTAATCAGTTGCATGTGGTACTGAAAAAAGAGCAACAACTCCTGAAATGTGCATATACACCCGTTACCTATTTTTCTTTTTCCGATTGCATTGTTTACATGGGCATCTTCGTATACGAAGCGTCGTAAATTTCTATAGAAAACTGTAGAAATAACTTTTTAAAATGTAACGCAGCTGTAATAACGAAAATAACTATGCTGTCGAAATTTCAATAACGTATCTTAATACATACTAACGCATATATGGATGGGAAAAAAGTCGTTTTGTTTATGCCATATTTAGCTTAGAGTATGAGTATCGATAAATGTCGACATCAGACACTTGCGGAAGTATTTTGTGGCGATAAGCTCTCTATTTGTACCCAACGTATTTCCTGCTGATGAACGTATTATATATCTATATAATGTTTATATAATTCTTCTACACGTTTCAACCATAAACATGGGTTCTATGTCTAAGACAAGAATACGTGTGTTTATTTTAATGTGTGCACCCCGACTATTTTGTATTTGTCATTTGGTTTCTAATACATTTAATACATTTATATATTATCACTCAGAGAAATAAATTCATTTTTTTTATAGAGGACATTGCTAATGCTAGTATATATATATATATATATATATATATACATACATGCCTACATACCTGCATATATGATGTTGCTATGGCTAAAATATTTGTTCATTTCACTAACATACACATACACACAAGCATCTATATCTCTATTTAAGTAACTATGTATCTATTTCTCTCTCTCTCCCTCTCTCTCTCTCTCTCTCTCTCTCTCCCTCTCCCTCTCTATCTCTCTCTCTCTCTCTCTCACTCTCTCTCTCTCTCTCTCTCTCTCTCTCTCTTTCCATATGTGTGGCTGTGTAGTAAGAAGCTTGCTACCTAACCACATGTTACCGTGTTCTATCCCACTGCATGGCACTTTCGGCAAATGTCTTCTACTTTAGCCTCGGGCCGACCAAAACCTTCTGAGTGGATTTGGTTGATGGAAACTGAAAGAAGCTCGTCGTATATATATATGTTGTGTGTGTGTGTGTGTGTGTGTGTGTGTGTGTGTTTGTGTGTGTGTGTGTGTGTGTGTGTGTGTGTGTGTGCGTGTGTGTGTATATATATATATGTATACATTTGTGTGTTTGTGTCTGTTTATCATTATTATTATTATTGTTCAGTAATTTTATTTTTATAACGTGCTTTCACTTCACTACCGAGCGCAGCTCTGTGCGCCTTGGGTATTATTATTATTATTATTATTATTATTATTATTATTATTATTATTATTATTATTATTATTATTATTATTATTATTAATTTGCCTGTACGGCTTACGCTCGTGGCTACCTAGGATATTATTTTTTAAAATATTATCGTTCACATATTTATTACTGGCGGACTGCGTCTAAAAATATTGGTTGCCAGGAGACTAAGGGGGCCCACCCGCAACTACAATGCTATCATTTAATTATTTTTTTGGTAAAAGTATTCTTTTCAACTGTCTACAAACTGAAATAATTAATGCATTCTTCCAGGAGTGAATAAAAGCAATTCTCAAACTTGAGGGTATGAGACCCTTAGATACTAACATGGGACCCCATATATGGATTCTAGTGGTCCCATCGGACAAGCTGGCAACTTGGCCAGTCCGCCACTGCATATACATATATATATATGTATATATATATATATATAGAGAGAGAGAGAGAGAGAGAGATGGATAGGTATCGATTACATACATACACACATACGTATATGCGCACGCATGCATACACATTTGAATGTGGTAAAGTAGTAAAGTGAGCGTTAAAACGATAATGCGCATGCTGTTATATAGGTGGGTGCGTGGGTGTGTGGGTGTGTGGGTGTGTGGATAAAATATGGAGAAGTAATTTTTCTAAGGCATTAAATTATTTATAAATAAGATGCACAAATAAACTTCTAAATATAATTAAGCAGAAAGATGCAAGATAGTCCATGATAGTCGTTCAAAAATGGGTAGATATCCAGAGATTACATTTGTGAAAATAGCATTGAGAAGAAAGAAGAATATCCAACTCACTCAACGCTCAAACACACACACGTAATCGTAGCACTCCGTCGGTTGCGACGACGAGGGTTCCAGTTGATCCGATCAACGGAACAGCCTGCTCGTGAAATTAACGTGCAAGTGGCTGAGCACTCCACAGACATGCGTACCCTTAACGTAGTTCTCGGGGATATTCAGCGTGACACAGAGTGTGACAAGGCTGGCCCTTTGAAACACAGGTACAACAGAAACAGGAAGAAAGAGTGAGAGAAAGTTGTGGTGAAAGAGTACAGCAGGGTTCGCTACCACCCGCTGCCGGAACCTCGTGGAGCTTTTATGTGTTTTCGCTCAATAAATACTCACAGCGCCCGGTCTGGGAATCGAAACCGCAAGTCCGCTGCCCTAACCACTAGGCCATTGCGCCTCACACACACGTAATATATGGTGACATGCATGCATAGATACATATGTATGTATGTATGTATGTATGTATGTATGTATGTATGTATGTATGTATGTGTGTGTGTATGTATGTATGTGTACATGTATAAAGTATGTGTGTCTATGTATGTATGTATGTATGTACGTATGCATGTATGTATGCCAATATTCAGTTTATTTCAAAATTCCTTGCCAACAGAGAAAGAACCGGTTTCAAACCTAGATACAAGGCTCCTTCATTGGAATTTTTACATCAACAACGGGGTATATTTGTATGTATGTATGCATGCATGCATACAAGCATGTATGTATGAAAGTATATACGTCTGAATATGTGTGTGTGTATGTATAAATGTAAATATGTATGTGTGTGTGAGTATATGTGCAAATAGACGTATATGTGTGTGTTGGTGTATAAGATATACATGCATATATACATGCATATCCATAAGTGTGTATGTATGCACGCGTGTGTGTGTGTGTCCGTGTGTAAGCTTTTCGATTTTGGAATATTGTAATATTGCAGCAAAGACTATATACATATGTTTTATGCATATACTATGCCATAAAAATAATATCTGCTTTCAAATAGAAAGATAGCTGATGACTGTATTGCATAGCATTCCTCATATATCATATGTGAATGCGTGAGTGTGTAGCTGTTTTTTTGTTGTTGCTGTATTTTTTGTTCTTTTATGTATGCTAACTTTTTCTACAAAAAAACTGCTTTTGTGCAGATTTACATAGCCAATATGAAAATCGATATAAAATGACAGCCACGTGAGAATTAAAAACCATGTCTCTTTTATTCGACGCCACGGTGTAATTACTGCTATTCCATAAACCAGCTGACAAATCACCAGCCTTCATGTTAACCCTTTACAACATCGTCACAATATGTAAGGGAAATATTCTTTTCTGTTCCAGGCACAAGGCCTGAAATTTGGGGGGAGGGGGCAAGTCGATTAGATCAACCTCAGTACGTAACTGGTACTTAATTTATCGATCCGAAAGGATGAAAGGTAAAGTCCACTTCAGCGGAATTTGAACTCAGAGCATAAAGACAGACGAAATACCGCTAAGCATTTCGACCGGCGTGCTAACGTTTCTTATTTCTTTACTGCCCACAAGGGGCTAAACATAGAGGGGACAAACAAGGACAGACAAAAGGATTAAGTCGATTACATCGACCCCAGTGCGTAACTGGTACTTATTTAATCGACCCCGAAAGGAGAAAGGCTAAGTAGACCTCGGCAGAATTTGAACTCAGAACGTAGCAACAAACGAAATAGCGCTAAGCATTTCGCCCGGCGTGCGAACGTTTCTGCCAGCTCACCGCGCTACCTGATGAAAATATTCTTTTCTACTTTGGGGACGAGGCCCGAAATCTTGTGGGATAGGTCCAGTGGATTAGATTGACCTCAGTACGCAACTGGTACTTAATTTATCGACTCCGAAAGGATAAAAGGCAAAGTCGACCTCGGCGGAATTTGAACTCAGAACGTAAAGACAGACAAAATACCGCAAAACATTTCGCCCGGCGTGCTAACGTTTCTGCAAGCTCATCGCTTTATGCAAGAACAATATTAGCCATCCTCACCGTATCTTATCTTCTATTTCCCCTTGTTTTTCTTCTTTTTATTTTTGCTTCTTTTTTTTAACTTCTTTAAGTCGTTGGGCTGAAGGGTTTTACACCGAATAGATTTACCCCAGTACTTATTTATTCTTCTTAAGTCCACTGCTCATTCTATCGGGTTTTCTCTTGTCGAACCACTAAGTTACTGGGATGTAAACAAACCAACACCGGTTATAAAACAATGTGGTGTGGACAAACACAGATATAAAGCCTAGCGCACACATGTATATACATACATATATACATACATACATGCCTGCATGCATGCATATTAAACACACACGCACACGCATGCACACACGCACGCACGTATACACACACACACGCACATATATATACATATATATATTACAAAATATCCTTTTTCCTACTAACATGGAATGAACACTTCTTGTGATAGCATGAAACTGTAATATTATCACTAACTTAGTCATGATTAGTACAAGCGAAACCGAATATATTTTATTTCATAAGAAATATATTTACACATTTTGTCCAAATACACTTTGATTTGCTACATGAAAATAAGATTATCGAACCTTTTCACTGTATGTGTGTGTGTGTGTGTGTGTGTGTGTGTGTGTGTGTGTGTGTGTGTGTGTGTGTGTGTGTGTGTGTATGTGTGTGTGTGTACATTAAAGGCCTGTGATATGCAGGAGAGTGACTGGGAAAGCAATGCCTGTCGACGCCACAGACTGAGGAAGCAGGTTAAGAACTGGTTCGACACTTTTGAAAGAGCACGTATTTTGCATGAAGAACTTAAGCGTGCTGCTCGAAAGCACACTGCTGGCGTAGTGAATTAGGAAAGCTTGGTCTGCAATGTTTGCAGTCGTGTATGCTTGTCAAGAGCAGGGCTCATTAGCCACCAACGGAGCCGCAAATGCAAAATATAAGTTAAGCCTAGAGCGCACAATGTTCCTGAAGGTCGGCAATGGTCTTCCTGGGTCACGAGTGGACGGCCATCATATGTGTGTGTGTGTGTGTGTGTGTGTGTGTGTGTGTGTGTGTGTGTGTGTGTGTGTGTGTGTGTGCGTGCGTGAGTGTGTGTGTGTGTGTGTATATATAATAATACAAATGATATATGAGCATATGCATGTATACATACATATATGAGCATACCTACATCTACATCTATATATAGATGCATATCCGGAGACAGGACGTCAAAAAACGTGGACAAAAAAGAAACGGGAACATAGACAAGGCACAAAAAACAGACTTTTTCTTTTTACGAAACAACAGAATGAACAGATAGGAAAACAGACGAGCCACTTATGGAACTTTTCCTTCATCAGCTGCCTCTATTCTAAACTAGGCGAGTCTCATTTTGAATATGGGAACCGGTATTAAGGAAGGATAAGAGAATATTACATTTATAAGTCCTAAAATTCACTCCATAATTGCCCACAGGCATATGGCGGAGTGCAAGTTACAAACCCCAAGCTTCCGAGTTCGATTCCAGGCAGTGACCTGAATAATAATAATAATAATAATAATAATAATAATAATAATAATAATAATAATAACATGACATGATATATGCGGCAGCCACTGCAGCCACAAAAGAAGCAGGATACTCACTCAAACCCATCCGAACAGGAGTTCTACCACCCAAACAGACCTTGTGGATAAATAACATCCAGAACAAAATTTAAAAAAAGAGAAAAGATTTATCGATTCTCAACGAAATTAGTAAACAATCAACACTACTAAGTAGCAAGAAGAAAACAAAAATACTGTACAAATACAGCATTACAGAAAAAGACTTACCTGAGGCAAAAGAAAAACTAAAGCAAGACATCCTTGCCAAAGCACAGAGGATCCGCCGGTATGAGAAACGCCAACGTTTCTTTGAACAAAACAAACAGTTCAAATCCAACCCCAAAAAACTCTACCAAGAACTGGGTAAAAATAAAATAGACATTACTTCAGCACCAACAGCAGAAGAACTAGAGAAATTCTGGAAACAAATATGGTCGGTGAAGCAACAACCCCAAAAAAGGACCATTAAAACAACGAACTTAGCACCTGAGCAACTCTGGGCCCCTATAACAACTGAAGAGGTCACCCAGACACTGCAAAGACTAAGCAACTGGAAGGCACCTGGACACGACAAGATCCCCAATTTCTGGTTAAAACACTTGCCAGCAATGCATAAAAAGCTGGCAGAAAACTTTAACAACATAATAGCAGATCCAGAGACAATGCCTGAATGGCTCACAAAAGGGAAAACCATCTTAATCCCCAAATCCACGGAAACGGAGAGACCACAAAACTATAGACCTATAACCTGTCTCCCTACGATCTACAAAGCCTTTACTGCAATAATATCGCAGAGATTGAGTAAACACCTGGAAAATAACAACCTGTTTCCAGAAGAGCAGAAGGGATGCTGCAAGGGCTCATACGGCTGTAAAGATCAATTATTGATCAATAAAGCCATAACTGAAGACAGCCGCAGAAATAAGAAAGGCCTCAGTATGGCCTGGGTGGACTACCAAAAGGCTTTCGACAGTGTTCCCCACACGTGGATTCTGGAAACACTAGCCATAAACAAGGTGGCACCAATTATCATAAAATACATAGAGCACTCAATGAACAAATGGCAGACAGTGCTACAGCTCCAAACAAAAGAGGGACTTGTGAAAACGAAACCCATCCCCATTAGAAGAGGAATATTCCAGGGAGACACGCTCTCTCCACTCCTGTTCTGCCTGGCACTCACACCTTTAACAGAATTGCTAAATAGAACTGGATGCGGTTACAAATGCTATGGAAAAACAGTCAGCCACCTTCTATATATGGATGACCTAAAATTATATGCAAAAAACGACAAAGAGCTAGAAACACTACTACAGAGAGTACACAGCTTTACCAAGGAAATAGAAATGAAATTCGGATTAGAAAAATGTGCCAAAGCAACCCTGAAAAGAGGAAAATTAGTTAAAAGTAGCAATATAACACTAGATAAAGCCAATGAAATAAGAGAACTAGACGAAAGCCAACCATATAAGTATTTAGGAGTCAATGAACTAGATAGGATACAACATACACAAATGAAAGAAAAAATAAAGAAAGAGTACTATAGACGAGTTAGATCAATACTAAAAACAGAGCTCAATGCTAAAAACAAGATAATGGGTATCAACACTTTAGCTGTCCCAGTTATAAGCTACAGCTACAACATCCTTAACTGGACACTAAACGAACTATGTAAAATAGACAGGAAAACAAGAAAAATAATGACAGGATATAGGATGCACCACCCAAAATCTGACATAGAAAGGCTATATATACAACGCACAGAAGGTGGCAGGGGTCTTATACAGCTAGAAAACTATTATAAAATAACCACCATAGGACTGCAAAAATACCTACTCCAGAAGCAAGGGAAACTAATACAAATAGCCACAAAACACGAGCAAAACAAAAAACTGTTTTCAGTATTTAAGGAAGCTGACAAATACAAACAAGAAATCAATCTACCTAACAAATACGAAGAAGAAGAAGAAGAAACAACAAAAGCTATAAAACAAATGAAATCCTAACTAAAACTAGAACAGCAACGGACCATGATAAAACGATGGCAAGAAAAGCCCCTACATGGTAAATACTGGGCTAAACTAAATGCGAAAGAAATAGACAGAGAAAAATCCCAGCAATGGCTGAGAAGCTCAGGACTCAAAGCAGAGACTGAAGGATTTTTAATTGCTGCACAAGACCAAAGCCTCCCCACCACAAATTACCAAAAACACATAATGAAAAGAAATATAACAAGTAACTGTAGAATATGTGGAGATCGACAAGAAACAATAAATCATATTATCTCTGGCTGCCCAGTCCTGGCTAAGAAGGAATATATTCACAGACACGACAGAGCTGGGACCTATATACACTGGAAGCTATGCCAACATTATGGAATAACAACAGAAAAAAGATGGTATAAACACACGCCAGAAAAGGTCACAGAAAACGAGAAAGCAACCATACTCTGGGATATGCCAATACACACAGATAGAGAAATTAAGGCAAATAGACCAGATATAGTTGTCAAAGATCATGAAGAAAAAAAATGCTTTCTAATTGATGTATCAATACCAGCAGATGACAACGCTTCTCTAAAAGAAATGGAAAAACTTTCAAAATACAAAGACCTGGAAATAGAGATAACTCGAATGTGGAATCTAAAAACAGAAACAATTCCTATCATAGTAGGTGCCTTAGGTATAATAAAAAAATATTCAGACAAATACATAACAAAAATAGCAGGACTTACAAATATATATAACATACAGAAAATTGCACTACTGGGTACTGCACACATTCTACGCAAAACACTTTCAATACAGTAAACATAAGAGCACCACAGCAAACCACAGCACATACCCAAGGCGCACAGAGCTGCGCTCGGTAGTGAAGTGAAAGCACGTTATAAAAATAAAACTACTGAATAATAATAATAATAATAACACCAACAACATCGAAAAATGCCTTAGGAATGAGAACCCAGGTTCGAAATTTCCCCAAGACACCTGATGAAGGCTGGAGGGTATATCAACAAACAAGATGAGGACAAATATCCGTTAAATGTAAATAATGTACAAGCATGGCTGTCACTAGGAGTGAAGACTGACTTACATGCTACATACTGGACTTTTACTGCTTTCAGGGATTTGCGCATTTACAAACAGACACCAATACTATATCGGCCTTCTTATGTTAGAATCAGCGGAGCATCCAGGTGAGAGAGAGAAAGCTGCACCAGCAGTCAGTTGGTGCTCAGGAGTAACATGAAGTGGATTAACGCGTCGCCCAGTCCAAGGATCGAAACCACGGAGCTTATGCTTGCGAGCATCACACACTAGCTATTATTTTACTTACCTTCAGTAATGTAATTCAGGGAGAGTGAAAGATCTCTTTGTTATAATAAGTAACACGGTCGTCTGGCATGTAACGGTTA
>NC_142928.1:24964074-24969074 GCF_046866305.1 Octopus bimaculoides
CACTGTAGCATTTCCCTTGTCTGCTGAAAGTATTATGATGAAATTGTCACTTTGTAGTCTTTTGATAGCGAACTTTTCTTCCTTAGTGATGTTTGATTTGGGAAGTTTCGCTTTTTCTAGTGTCTATCTCACTTTCCACCTTAGTTCATCTCTCTGAGCTTTTGGTATCTTTATGGCTTTCTCATCCATAGGGGCTATTATGTCCAAGTATGGAATGCGCTTGATGGTTGTCGTAATTTTATTCATATTAATGCTATTTAAAGAGCTGCTTGATTAAAAAAAAAAACGGAAATTAATAATGCTACTCACCCCTTCTCACATAAGCATTGCAGAATACCTCGTTGCCATTTACCTATCATCAATATGTTACCTATTCAACAACTTACACAATGAAATATTACATTTGAAATGTATACATACGCACAGACAGACAAACAGACAGACATGATGGCTGTTCCCTAGTGACCGATGAAGACCATCACGGTCCGTTGTCCATGCAAAATGTCAGCAATGCTTGTTAAAATTTTTTAGGTCCAATGAGGTTTGCATAACATCTCATAGTCCCTCTCCACCCTATTGATATGGTTCACAGACAACCCGGGACCAGATATCTAATACCAATATGGTCGCAAGCTCAGGAATGTGGAAGCGCCATGAACTCAAGTGCAAACAAAAGATCTCCAAAATGTCCAATGCATATCTGGTTTTGTACCAGAGTGACCTTCTCCTAGAGACATGCTTTCATATACATACATACATACATACATACATACGCACACACATACATACATACATACATACATACATACATACATACATGCATGCATGCAAACATGACGGCTGCAAAGATTAGAGCTGTTGGATAGCCGTTCCCTCACCTGAGTTCATTTGTCTCTTGACAGGTTTTGACTTTCATCCTGCAGGGAGTCCAATGAAAACCACCCTCCTTACTAAGCAGGTTTGGTAGGGTTGCCGATTTAGTCGCCAATGGCACGACTATGCGGCAAGTTGTACTGGGTAACGTGTCATCAGTAGCACTAAGAGTGGCCTAACATACATACATATATATACATACATACATGCATACATACATACATACATACATACATACATACATACATACATACATACATACATACATACATGTATTCAGCGTATACAGATGTATACATACATAAATGTATTTGGTAGTTTTGGTAGTTAGGTTCACTATCATAAGGTCCTGAGTTCGATTCCTAGCGGCTCGTTGGGTCCTTGAGCAAGACGCTGTGTTACGTTGAATCTTCCTGAGAACTACGTTCAGAGTATGCGTGTTTGCGGAGTACTCAGCCACTTGCACATTAATTTTCGTTGATCGGATCAACTGGAACACTCGTCGTCGTAACCGACGGAGTGTCTTGAGTTTCCAGTTTCCGTCAACCAAATTTTATCAAAAGCCTTTGTCGGTCCGGGGCTATAGTAGAAAACACTTGCCCAAGGAACCGAGAGAGAAAGAGGGAGAGAGAGATGGAGGAGAGAGAGAGAGAGAGAGAGAGAGAGAGAGAGAGAGAGAGAGAGAGAGAGAGAGAGAGAGAGAGAGAGCAAATGTCTGATGTCAAAAAATTCAGCGTCGAATCAGCAGCACCAAACGGCAGAGCCAAAACATCTCATACCCGACCAATTGGGAATAATATGAGAAAGAAAAATATCGAGTAATAAAGATGAGTAATAAAAAGATGAGTAATAAAGATGAGTATATTGAGACCGATAGATCAAAAGCACATTAGTTGTTCTTGGCACTCCGTCGCTTACGACGTCGAGGGTTCCAGTTGATCCGATCAACGGAACAGCCTGCTCGTGAAATTAACGTGCAAGTGACTGAGCACTCCACAGACACGGGTACCCTTAATGTAGTTCTTGGGGATATTCAGCGTGACACAGTGTGACAAAGCTGGCCCTTTGAATTACAGGCACAACAGAAACAGGAAGTAAGAGTGAAAGAAAGTTGTGGTGAAAGAGTACAGCAGGGTTCGCCACCATCCCCTGCCGGAGCTTCGTGGAGCTTTAGGTGTTTTCGCTCAATAAACACTCACAACGCCTGGTCTGGGAATCGAAAACGCGATCCTATGACCACGAGTCCGCTGCCCTAACCACTGGGCCATTGCGCCTCCACGCACATTAGTAGGACTTAAAAATAAAGACAGCGACCTGCTACTGTCTGAGATTACAAAATTTAAAAAAAACATGCTTTATAGTGGAGATCAGTTATTCACTAAAAACCAGTTTCGTGACAAAAATGCATGAGAATAAAAGCACCGATGGACCAATGGTGATGAGGAAACTGTAAATACAGCTGCCAATATACGCTTTCAGTTTTTAGTTGACATCAGCCGCGAAAAATAACAGTATTTTTATAAAATGCCGAAACTGCTATTTAATAAATGCATCAACATAATATACTTCCCATATATTTTATGCAAGCCTTTTACAACACTTCGTCTATTCTCATGCTAAGTTCTGATCATAATACATTTATCAAAATTAGTAATTTTGTCAATAATCAACATGGCAGACATTCCATACATCCATGATATAAATATCATTATGATATGTCCTATATATATATATATATATATATATATATATATATATATATATATATATATATATATAAATCTGTTATGGTGAAACTTGCCTACATCACGACATACTAATTTTATTTGATATACGCTTACTGCGTATTTTCCTATGATTAATATAATTGAGTTTCTGTGTAAAATATATTACAGTTTTGCTGTACTAAGACAGATATACAAAGGATACGGTAAATTAGGAAACTTCTATCGCAATCCACTTATGGAGCTGTGGAAATAAAGAAAGCACTCACAAATTCATATACGCACTTATAAACATACAAATTTATGCATATGTAGTCATACGTATGCCACGCATAAACATCACACTGCATTTTTTAGTTCATCTAATCAAGCACTTTATTAAAAGTGCTCTTAAAGTAATTAGAAATTTGAAATCAGTTGACCATGAGGAATAGATAAACGAAATGAATGAAGCCTGAATGTACCTGTGTGAATAATCACGTTTGTGTTTAACCCCCGGTAAACCTTCCTGGATAACTTGATATTTCTGCTACTGCTTGCTTCTCAGTCAATACTGTACGACAAATGAAGCCAGTTATAAATAACAGTTATAAATAACAGTAAGCTACGAGGCGTTAATTATAAAATGAACGAAGATCTTTTCTGTTTGGTTGCCACTTTTCAGTTTCTTCAATTTTGTTCCAATTGAAATCATATTTGGAGAGGTGATGTAGTTTTGTATGGTAATCATTGACATGAAATTCATTCTCGCCAAAAATCAGTAAATAAAGCGTTAATAGCTTTTAAAGTTTGCAAATTTAGGATAATTTTAGCCAGTCGAAAGCCACAGACATAAAGGTGCCCGTTTCTATAGTAACAAGCCAAACACTGTTAACAAGCTGTTTACTCATTTGGTTATTATCGTTTATTAGATGCTTAAAACACATGTGGTATGAGGTGGTCATGAGATATGCTAAAATACATAGCTAAATAGGCCTTAAATCACGCACAAAATTATTTTTTTGCTTTTTGCACAATCGTATTGATTCCCGTTTGTAGAATACAAATTCGCAAAAATTTTCTGAAAACTCTAAAAAAAATAATAAAAAGCTATGAGGGTTAAAGGTGGTGCTCCAACATGGCCGCAGTCAAATGACTGAAACAAGTAAAAGAGTTATATGGCGTGTGTAAAGCAGAATTCCGTCAATATTTCATTTGTTTACAGTTGACAACGCGTGCAGTCACACACAAAATGATAGCTTCCAAATCCTGTTTTCTGACTGGGTAAAAAATATCAAGCTTTAAACCTCTTTCTTAAAAAAATATTCTGAGAAAAGTGAATTAGCTCCTGAGATTGGACGTGGAAAACTACATCAATACACCAAATTATAGAATTTTCAATAATAAACAGGTGCAGCCAAACGGAAAAAGTCCGTGAACGAAATGTATCGTCTCTATATGAGCGAAAAAAGCTTGTTTTTCTCAGTAAAAACAATTATATGCATGAATACATATATGTATGCATACATACATATATACATACATACATGTATGCATACACGATACGAGAGGGTGCTGAAAAGTTCCTGGCTTTGAGTAAAAGAAAATGCAGGAAACTCAGTTAATTATGATCATATTCAACATATTCCCCTCTCAGATTCACACACAACTTGCAGCAGTCCTTCAGCTTTCTAAGCCCTGTAAAAGAACTCGGAATGTTGGATCTCCAAGCAGGATTTTCGTGATACGCTTGAACCGAGGAACTTCTTAGCAACCCCTCGTATATATATATATATATATATATATATATATATATATATTTGTGCGCACGCACAAATGCATATATACATGCACACATGCATGCAAATACATACATACATACAACAGTGATGGAGATGCAGGAAGGCTATACTTCCCACGCAGAAATGTTTGCCATGGTCACAAATCTGTCTTGATGTAATATGAAACACGCACTGTGAAACTAAAATAACAACTGTAGCAGAGGAAAGAGACCAGAAACTATTTTGCCCAAGTTTGTGGCCATGAAATCAGCAACATAATTAGGTTAGGCATAAAATGAGAGCTGATACAGATCTCTCCCCAAGGAGCATTGGTAAATTTTATTTATCAAAAGAACGAAATATAAAAAAAACCTAACACGATAATACATAAGTTCTTGGCACTAAAGACACAAACTGTAGAAGGAATTGATTATATCAATAGCATGGCATGAAGTACGGACATCTTTATGACATCTCGAAGACTACGTCCAAGCCAGTCAAGAACAAGGGATCGGCAAATACCTGTCGCACAAAAGGCAAAATACATTCACAGACAACAAATGTAGAATGGGCAAGACCAAGATTGAAAACGTCAACGACATTATTATGAAGTGCGATATTATCTTCCAGTTATTATCTTTCC
>NC_142928.1:24974074-24979074 GCF_046866305.1 Octopus bimaculoides
GACGCCAAACATTCTCTCTGGATACTAACATACGGAGGTAGCGGGGAACCTACAAAAATTTCTAAGACCAGTCATGTGACTATCCTCTACTAACCAAATCTTATTCAAAATATATAGTAATTTGAGCCATGAACTCCCTATAAAAATAGGGAAGACTTCAAACACTAGTCAGAAGCAAAACAGCTACGACATAAGCCACGTCTTTCTATTTGAACTTTTTGAAAATCAGTGTAAACTGTGAAACCGGTTAATGCTTAAAGATAGTAATAAAACATATTTTGACTATTCTCAGTGCATTTCCAACTTCTATCTTTCCTATATATATATATATATATATATACATGGCTGTGTGGCACGTAGCTTGCTTACCAACCACATGGTTCTGGGGTCAGTCCCACTGCGTGGCACCTTGGGCAAGTGTCTTCTAATATAGCTTCGGGCCGACCAGAACCTTGTGAGTGGATTTGGTAGACGGAAACTGAAAGAAACCCGTCATATATATATATATATATATATCATCATAAATATAAGGGATTAGCAATTGAGTTGCTTCTCCAACATACTGAAAATTTAGAAATAGCAGTCAAAGAACTACTGATTCCAAACTACAAATTGGCAAAATTGTTAATTGTTAATTCTATTATTAATTGACGATTCCCTGCCCTCATTTCTTGTATATATATATATATATATATATATATATATATATATATATATATATATATGTCTGTGTGTGTATATGTTTGTGTGTCTGTGTTTGTCCCCACAACTTCGCTTGACAACCGATGGGGTTCGGCAAAACAGACCGATAGAATAAGTACTAGGCTTACAAAGAATAAGTCCTGGGGTCTTATTCTTTATAAGGCGGTGCTCCAGCATGGCCGCAATCAAATGACTGAAACAAGTAAAAGTGTAAAAGAGTATATATATATATATATATATATATATATATATATATACAGTTCAAATTTACAGCAAGGGTGTATT
Source organism: Octopus bimaculoides (assembly GCF_046866305.1). Lineage (NCBI taxonomy): Eukaryota > Metazoa > Mollusca > Cephalopoda > Octopoda > Octopodidae > Octopus > Octopus bimaculoides. The sequence continues at coordinate 24,975,062 of NC_142928.1, forward strand.
AGTTTGACACTCGGGAAGAATGGAAAAGTCTTTGACGTTTCCAGCCTACGCTCTTCGACGCAAAGTATTAAAAGGAAAAGAAATGGCGAGAGAATCTCTCTCTCTCTCTCTCTCTATATATATATATATATATATATATATATATATATATATACATATATATATATATATATATATATATATATATATATATATATATATATATATATATATATATATATATATATATAATATTTGTAAACAAACGTGGAAGGCTTTGTCAGCGATTTGTTTGTATTTATAAATTGTCGCTTGAAATCGGAGAATAAAATATTATTATGAAATGTTATTACACAGTTATATATATATGTATATCAGTGGCGACTTCGACACTCAGGCTGTTCGGGCTTAACCCGATTATAAATCTAGTAAAGTGGACGTGTATTTGCAAGCCCCTTTTATTGAGCTTGGTTCGCAGTTGATTTATTTTCGTTCAGCGTCTGGCGCTCGTCTTAGAAGTACCCTGTATCCAAAAACATCATTCGTATCAGACATTCTCTCGACATCGTTCACACACACCTGACTCGGGCTCAGAAGTTACAGCCCGAGTAGTTACCTATAATCGTAAAAATTAAAAGTAATTCAAATTCAATGTTTTCTTGAAACAATATATTTTTATAGAGATTAGGATTTAAACCCCAATCTATGGTAAGTTTCCGGTCTACAATATTCTTAAAGGAACGAAAAATTATCCAGCAACTCGGGCTAATAGGAACGATCCAGGTAGGTGTAAAGGAGTAACTGACATATCTTGTCAAGAGTACAGGTGACAGTAGGATCACTGATGTTTGTTGTGTACTCTTCTTTTATTATTTGATTGATGTTATTCATGTAAGTCTATGTGTAAAGATCAGTTGTGTTTTACATGGTTGCCTTATTTTTACCCTTAACTTAGAAATGGAGAAAGACATAGCTAGATATTAAAAAAGTAAAACATTTGGGGCTCGAAATAGTGCGGGGAAACGCGAAATTCTTCGAGCAGGTAGGCCAACTCCTTCATTGAAAACTAAAGCTGGAACTCAAACATTCCATATAAAATGGTATGAATAGATTGATTGGCTTTGTGTAAGTAGTATCATAGAGAAACACTACTGCTAACCTTGTTTGTTGTTTCAACCAAAAGCTAATCAGCCGTGGACAGATGGAAGCTATAATAATTATAAAAAACATCCTGAGTAACTGTAAGCATCACAGTAAATCACTGAGTCATTAAAAGCCTAAAATCTTTCGGACTGTACGATATTGTGACAGCTATAAGTGAGTCTGCTAAACTGGAAAAAGGACGGCAAAAAAAAAGCAGCTAAAGAAAATAGACAATATCTAAAGCAGTTAACAAATGCTGTGTTATACTTGTGTAAACAAGAGTTGCCTTTACTTGGAAATGATGATCGAAGTCACAGCCTTAATAGAGAAAATTACCGTGAACTATTGTAGTACTTTGCTGAAATCGAAAGCGTGTTTGCTTCTAGACTTTCTACTAAAGAGGGGTCTTAACAGATTCCAGGGATCTCAAGTACAATACAAATTGACCTAAAACAAGCGATTGGAAATATTATCTCTGATGAAATTATAAGTGAAGTTGATAAAGCTCCGTTTATATCTGTACAATGGAGGCGCAATGGCCCAGTGGTTAGGGCAGCGGACTCGTGGTCATAGGATCGCTGTTTCGATTCCCAGACTGGGAGTTGTGAGTGTTTATTGAGCGAAAACACCTAAAGCTCCATGAGGCTCCGGCAGGGGATGGTGGCGAACCCTGCTGTACTCTTTCACCACAACTTTCTCTCACTCTTACTTCCTGTTTCTGTTGTGCCTGTAATTCAAAGGGTCAGCCTTGTCACACTGTGCCACGCTGAATATCCCCGAGAAGTACGTTAAGGGGTACACGTGTCTGTGAAGTGCTCAGCCACTTGCACGTTAATTTCACGAGCAGGCTGTTCCGTTGATCTGATCAACTGGAACCCTCGACGTCGTAAGCGACGGAGTGCCAACAACAAACATATCTGTACAAGCCGATGAAACTATAGACTGTGCATTGCATGCCCAACTGTCGATCATAATAAGATATATGTAAGAAGACAAAACATGTGAACGATTTCTTGGATTTTATGAAGTCAGTGATGATAAAAGTACTATAAAACCGTCTGATGCGATCGGTGAGCCAGACTTACGACGGAACAGCTGTAATGGCAGGAACTCTAAACGGAATACAGAGCAAGCTAAGGGATAAAGGATTTAAACATGCGCACTTTATTTACTGCTATGCGCATAAGCTTAACTTAGTCTTGAGTAAAAGTGCCGAGAAGATGAGTGGAGTAAAAATATTTTTTCCTCATTTACGCACATTTAGTAAATTTACATCTTCCAGTACCAAGTGGGAAAACGTTTTTAAGCAATTTAATTTAAGTATTCTATCACTGTGAGAAACTTGTTGTTGGCACTCCGTCGCTTACAACGTCGAGGGTTCCAGCTGATACGATCATCGGAACAGCCTGCTCGTGAAATTAACATGCAAGTGGCTGAGCAATCCACAGACACGTGTACCCTTAACGTAGTTCTCGGGTATATTCAGCATGACACAGTGTGACAAGGTTGACCCTTTGAATTACAGGCACAACAGAAACAGGAAGAGTGAGAGAAAGTTGTGGTGGAAAAGTACAGCAGGGTTCGCCACCTTTCCCCTGCCAGAGCCTCGTGGAGCTTTTAGGTGGTTTCGCTCAATAAACACTCACAGCACCCGGTCTGGGAATCGAAACCGCGATCCTATGACCGCGAGTCCGCTGCCCTAACCACTGGGCCATTGTGCCTCCACACTGTGAGAAAGAAGATGGTGCTATAGATCAAGAACTTTGTCATCCATAAAACTATTGCATGAAAACTTGAAAAATGCCTTCACAAGTATTCTAGTGAAAAGTGGGATGAAGATACGTTTTGTCAAACAGATAATCTATTGGCAAAGTTGAATGATTTCGCATTCATGTTTTCTATCAATTGCTTTTCATAACATACTTTCTCAGGCTGGAAAAATCTTTGATATCCTACAGTGTAGGCTACTCGACAGAAAGCATTGTCAGAGTAAACTAAATTGCCTCATCCACTGTGTTGAAGGTTATCGTATGGACGAATATTATGAAAACCATTCTGCGCAATACAGCTGCTGTTATTGAACAGGCAGATGAGCCTGATCCTCCTCCTAGAAAAAAAGTCAGAGGTGCACAAATTAGTTACAAAACTACCTATTTTGAAATAATTGATTCTAATGTCCTTACGAGTGACATTTTCTGGCATTCAGGAGTATACATTTTTTAAAATTACTAGACATAAATAAGTTTGACGAGTTTGCTAACTCATTTCCCATGCAACATATGGACTTTCTAGGAAACAAGTATCTCTGTATTTTTTTTAATCTAAGAGATTAGTGAACGAGCTAAAATATATGTATACTGAAAGTGATTTCAAAAAGTGCAAGTGAATCGACTCCATTTTAGAAATTCTGGATAAATTGGAGTTGACTTCCGCTATGCCAGAATCCATTAAACCAATTAAGCTAGTTCTGACTATCCCCTTAAAATCAGTTCCTAATGAAAGAAGTTTCTCAACGTTGGATAGAATCCGCTCATATCAGAGAAGCACAATGGCTCAAGAACGGCTGCCTTCAATGGCTCAAGAACGGCTGCCTTCAATGGCTCGTATTTCTATCGAGAAAAGCATTTTGAATGACCTGGACAACAAGAAGGAGCTACATGACGGACTATTTTACACGAGTTCATGTATAAATGGAGCAATTTTTATATTAAAATTATATTTCTGTGGTGAATCTGTGATGAGCCCTAATGATGCTGATGAACTAGAGTCGCCGCTGACATATGGATATATATATATATATATATATATATATATATATATATATATATATATATATATATATATATATATATATATATATGGGAGAATGTACGAAAAAAACAACAACAGAC
>NC_142928.1:24984074-24986574 GCF_046866305.1 Octopus bimaculoides
GCGCCTTGTGTGGCAAGTAGCTTGCTTAACAAACACATGTTCCAGGGTTCAGTCCCACTGCGTGGCACTTTGGGTGAGTACAAAATGTTCTTGTTTGTGGGTGGTATATATATACTATAGTGGATGAAATTTATTTATATTTTCGAACGCCTTAGCTGTGAAAAGAATTTATAAAAACGTGAACTCTTTCCGTCTATGTTCCTTATGGGCAAAAAAAAATTCGAGGAGAATCTTGTAAGAATGAAACTTGCCGAATACATTTCTTTTCGTTCTTGGACTCCCCAAGCTCGCACGTACTTCTTTGCCCTTCCTGTTCGTGCTTCACAGCGTTCAATACATACACACTTCACGTCTGGCAGTACAGCCTTTTTGCTTGTTTGTTCATTCACCGTTTCGTTTTCCTGTCTCGTTTTCCATCCGCCACTACCCTCTACGAAAATAATTTAATTTGTGTTCGTGGGAAGAACCATTTCAACGATGCGTACTGCCTTAATTCTTCGAAACGCCGGTGTTTTAATGGTGGCAGCTGATGAAGGAGATGTTTCTATGTGGCTTGCTTGTTTGTTGTACCTTGTTTATCATTTTGTCCATGTTCTTTTGCCACGTCATGTACCCAGTTATGTATCTATATGTACATGTAGATGAAGGTATGTACATACATGTACATATATATGCATATACTCATATATTGTTTATATATATATATATATATATATAGAGAGAGAGAGAGAGAGAGAGAGAGAGAGAGAGGGAGAGAGAGAGAGAGAGGGAGAGAGAGAGAGAGAGAGGGAGAGAGAGATAGAGAGAGAGAATGTGAGAGAGAGAGTGAGTGAGTGTGAGAGAGAGAGAGTGAGAGAGTGTGAGATAGATAGATAGATGGATAGATAGATAGATAGATAGATAGATAGATAGATAGACATTATATGTGTGTGTGCGTGTGTGGTTGTGTGTGGTTATGCCTGAGTGTCTGTATATATATATATATATATATATATATCTGTCTGTCGGCATGTTCCTCTCGGTGTCTTTTAGTGTCTTTAAGTACATGCATCCGTTTACGATTGTACTCACACGTGTGTGTGTGTGTACCTGCGCGAGTGAGAATATCTTTGCGTAAAACACTCGGTGCATCGACTAATGTGCGTATGAATGACAAGTTTTTGTATGTGTCTATGCCTATGCATATGTGCTCATGCGTATGTATGTGTGTGTCTAGATGAAAATGTATGTATTTGCTTGTTTCAGTGTTTTCTGTGCGTATGTTACAAAGGTGGTGTTGGTTGTGGTGGTGGTGGTGGTGGTGGTGGTGGTCGTGGTGGTCGTGGTCGTGGTCGTGGTTTGGTGGTGGTGGTGGTGGTGGTGGTGGTGGTGGTGGTGGTGGTGGTGGTGGTGGTGGTGGTGGTAGTTTGGTGGTGGTGGTGGTGGTGGTGGTTTGGTGGTAGTGGTGGTGGTGGTGGTGATCGTGGTCGTGGTCATGGTTTGGTGGTAGTGGTGGTGGTGGTGGTGGTGGTAGTTTGGTGGTGGTGGTGGTGGTGGTAGTTTGGTGGTGGTGGTGGTGGTGGTGGTAGTTTGGTGGTGATGGTGGTGGCGGTGGTGGTTGATATGGTGATAATGGAGTTGGTGGTGGTGGTGATGGTAGTTGTTGCTGTGGTGGTGGTAGTGGTAGTGGTGGTGCTGCTGCTAGTGTTTGTAGCTGTTTTTGTGGTGGTGCTGGTGGTGGTTGGCTGGTTGGTTGGCTGGTTATTTTCCTCTTTTACGTTTCTAGTCCAAGATTTATATACCAGACAAATAAGCAAGTGTTTCTATATTCCGACCCCAGTTTTGGGTGTATGGGGAGGGAGATGAGTGAGGAGATGACTATTGAGGGCCACACACACACACACACACACGATAGCCATTAGTAAACTAGCACGCAAACGGAAACATAAATACAGAGACGAAACATATATATACATATATATACATATATATAAATATATATACATATATATACATATATATACGCACGAATACTCGTACAAACTCTCTTTTTCACTCTCTCACTCACCTTCTACATTTATAGAGCTATAGAAAAATATGGAGATATACAGATATTTATAGAAATACATAGGGATATAAAAGTAGCATATATTTGCATGTATGTGTGTGTGTGTGTGTGTGTGTGTGTGTGTGTGTGTGTGTGTGTGTGCGTGCGTGCAGATTTCAGTATATGAATATATGAGAATACTTTAGATTTACGTGTAAGTTTCTATGTATGCATGCTTTTTTATATATATATATATATATATATATATATATATATATATATATATATATATATATATATATATATATATATACATATATATATATATATATATATATATAAGCATGCACACACACACACACACACACACACACACACACATATATATATATATATATATATATATATATATATATATATATATATAATGAGTCTAGAAATTGATATCAATCAATTAATATCAATTTAAAACAG
>NC_142928.1:24991574-24994074 GCF_046866305.1 Octopus bimaculoides
TATTCAAAAAAATCCATATAAGGTTATAAATTATAAATTTTGTATGGTTATAAATTATGCAATATAGAGGTTAAATGATTACCTCACATGACTTACGATAATATAAATACAAATTAGTTCACAGGAGAGCCGAAGCTGGAAAACAGCATCGAGGCTAATAAAATTTGTTTCTAAAAAAGATAAAAGAAAGAAAACAGTAAAAAATTATAAGATGAAATTATTACAAATTTTTGAGCGTTAGAAATATAAAAGTGAGGTAATATCAACCTCGACAAAAAGCTAATAAAATATTAACAGGCTTAATAAACGCGATTTTAATAATAAAATGTTTCTAGATTTTAAAATTGAAGGGAAATGTTTTTTTTTTTTTTTACAAAAATATAACATTGCAGGTTTTTGTGTTGATATAAGTGAAAGAGAATGGTTTGAGATAGACAAATAAAATGTTGAAAATATGTATGTAATAAACTTTGAGAGTGGTAACAATAAAATGATTAAGAACTAGTTTAAAGTTTCTGGGTGATAATTATTACAAAATCGTAAAATTATATATGTATGGTTCGCTGTGAACAAGTGTCTATACAAAACATCTAGAATATATGCATATATAATATACATGCAAAATTATTTAGAATATATATATGTATTAAGAGAAGGGAATATATAACATTCTGCAGGCGGCGAGCAGATAAAATCGATAGCATGCCGGACTAAGTGGAGACGCGTGGCTTAATGGTTAGGGTGTCGGCATCATGATCGTAAGATTGTGGTTTCGATTCCTGGACCGGGCGACGCGTTGTGTTCTTGAGCAAAACACTTCATTTCATGTTTCTCCAGTCCACTCAGCTGGTAAAAATGAGTAACGCTGCGATGGACTGGTGTCCCGTCCAGCTGGGGAACACATAAGCCATCGAAACCGGGAAACCGGGCCCATGAGTCTGGCTAGACTTTAAAAGGGCGCAGCGGACTCGCGGTCGGAGGATCGCGGTTTCGATTCCCAGACCAGGCGTTGTGAGTGTTAATTGAGCGAAAACACCTAAAGCTTCACGAAGTTCCGGTAGGGGGTGGTGGCGACCCTTGTTATACTCTTTCGCCCCAACTTACTCTCACTCTTTCTTCCTGTTTCTTGAGTAACGCTGCGATGGACTGGCGTCCTGTCCAGCCGACGGGAATACATAAGCCATAGAAACCGGGAAATGGGGCCCATGAGCTTGGCTAGGTTTTAGAAGGGCGCATAAATAAATAAATAAACAATGCTGGACTAAATGCTTAGTAGCATTTCATCTGTCTTAAGTCTGAGTTCAAATTCCACTGAGGTTGACTTTGCTTTTTATCCCTTTCGGGGTCGATTGAAAAATGAATACCAGTTGAGGACTTAGGTCGACGTAATCGACTTATCCCCTCCCACGAAATTGCTGGCCTTGTACCGATGCCGAACATTCTTTTTTGCTGAACAACTTCAGTAGAGATGAGCAGAACACTATTTTGGTTCCTAATATTACAGTTAATGTAAGGCGGTGAGCTGGCAGAAACGTTAGCACGCCGGGCGAAATACTTAGCGGTATTTCGTCTGTCTTTACGTTCTAAGTTCAAATTCCACCGAGATCGACTTTGCCTTACACCTTTTCGGGATCGATAAATTAAGTACCAGTTGCGTACTGGGGTCGATATAATTGGCAGCCACCACCCCCTCTCCCCAAATTTCGGGTCTTGTGCTTAGAGTTTAAAAGGATATTATAGTTTATGTATTGAGCGTTAGGAATCACACAGTGGAATTTTAAAGAATAAATCCTTATAAAGTTAATACAATCATAATTGAATAATAAGTAGTTTAATAAAACCGCTAGAAGAACATTAAAGAAATTATACAAGCGTTGAATTACCGCCAGAAACTGCAAGAACGCTGAAATTTAGCAGCTATGTAATTTTTAAAAGATTGGGCTGATAATAGGATTATGACTATCGCTGTAGAAGTTAACAAAGAGAGAGAAGTGATATTTTTATCAGTTGTATACTTTCAAACAAAAAAGCATACTAAAAGGCATACAAGTGCGATTACAATGAATATTAAGACTGAAAATTTCATCAACTGACGCAATGTATTCATTGAAATCTACAGATAAATACGATAGCAAGTTATACCTACATTCTAAAGATATACACAATAGCAAGTCAAGATAAATTCATGTAACTTATATACATCAATACGTACGTGCTGCATAAGCAAATCTACAATACACGCGCGCGCACACACACACACACACACACACACACACACACATAGGGATAAGTCAGAGAGTAATGCAATTTTTATCTGTATTACATTTTGATTCACCTTTGTATATATGAGCATGAATCAAGACGTAATGCAAATGGAAATTGCATTTTCTGAATCAATCACGCGCGCGCGTGTGTTTAATTAAGGTGGCCAGACGCAATTTAAAACAAAAAAAGGGAAAAAGTTTCACCGTCACTGAAAGCGACTAAGGATGAAGGGCAG
>NC_142928.1:24996574-25001574 GCF_046866305.1 Octopus bimaculoides
AAGGAAGTTGAAAGATAAAGAAGGATTTAATGAACTAAGAGGAGGTGCATGAGTAGAAGGAAAAACGTGTGCGATGCCGCACACTGATAAGTGAGGGGTGGAATGGTCAGGAGTGGATCGCGAGAGGTTGGCCGGCCACACGTAATAATATACTTCGAATATGCTCCCGAAGGCAATAAATAAGGCATCGGCTTGTTCCCCTAATGTTAAGGACGGAGCAAAAGTTGCATATTATGAAATAACTGTAAGACTTTGAATTTTTTGCATGGTCTAGGGATATGATTCTCGCTTTGGGTGCGAGAGGTCCCGGGTTCAAATCCCGGATGAGCCCTTTCATCATCTTAGGCGCAGGTGTGGCTGTGTGGTAAGTAGCTTGTTTACCAACTATATGGTTCCGGGTTCAGTCCCACTGCGTGGCACCTTGGACAAGTGTCTTCTACTATAGCCTCGGCCCGACCAAAGCCTTGTGAGTGGATTTGGTAGACGGAAACTGAAAGAAGCCCGTCGTATATATATATGTGTGTTTGTATGTCTGTGTTTGTCCCCCCACCATCGCTTGACAACCGATGCTGGTGTGTTTACGTCCCCGTAACTTAGCGGTTCGGCAATAAGAGTCCGATAGAATAAATACTAGGCTTACAAAGAATAAGTCCCGGGGTCGATTTGTTCGACTAAAGGCGGTGCTCCAGCATGGCCACAGTCAAATGACTGAAACAAGTAAAAAGAGTATAATAATGTATATGACTTGAGATGTTTGCTTTGCCTTAACATTTGTTGTCCTCTTTAACGATTATATATCCGTTATATCGGAAATCTGCAATGGCTCCATAACTACCGTCTCGGCTATAATCTTGGAGCCCTAGTAATCCGTTACATTTACTAAGCGTACCTAATTGTCTAGATCAAGGGTTTTCAAACTTTTTGACTTGCGGACCCCTTTATATTTCAGGCTTTACCCTTATAAACGCTTATGAAATTTATACAAAAATGTTTGCTTAAAATAACATATATTTTTACATTTATTTATTTAACACTATTTAACAAATAGGTTTATTGTCAATTAAAAGATTTAGATTAAAAAACATATATAAAATCAAATTGCCCATAAAAAGTATTTGCTGTCCACGGACCCCCTGTTTTGTCCTTGCGGACCCCCTGTGGTCCGCGGACCACAGTTTGAAAACCCCTGGTCTAGATCATCTGTGAACCAGCCCCCTGTATTTTGTATTATGATATATATAAAGTTAGACGGCACTCAGTAGAAGTTCTGAGTAATATGATATTGTGTCATTTAAAAGTGCCTGGTTGGTGGGATGGGCATTGTGCAGCTTCTTACTGGGAGATTTCCGAGGTTCTTATCTTTTAAAGGTGGTTGCGAGAAAGATTAGAGCGGTTGAGGAGTTAAAAAGTAGACTACAGAAGCTGCAAATGAGTGTATACCTCAATGAGAGGACGGGTGTGTGTGGAAGGTGAGAAAAAGTGGAATACGGTTTGTAGGCTTGCGTGAAGACGGTACGGGGTGCTGTGACGCGGTCGATAGCCTGAGTCCGGCTTTGTGCCGGGTCTACAACTGATCGGGAGCCCTCACGTTATTTGGCACTAAGATTTGAAATCGGAATCAATGCTGCAATACATACCAAAACTCTGTTGTTGATGTTGAAAAATCAATGAAAGAGCCTTGGATCTAGGTTAGAAACCGGCTTTTTCTCTGTTGGCAAGAAATCTTGAAATAAAACTGATTAGTGACATCCATCCATCCATACATACATACATACATACATACATGGTGGTTGTCTACTCCTTACACAGAGTTTGACCACCTCCTGCACCTACACCTTAGCCCTTTCATGGCGTCTGATGTGGCTTTTTAAATCAGGCAATGTTCTGAAAAAACACCCACACAGATTGCACCTCTGATTTGCACTACCATTACCTGCAAGTAAGTTCTGCTCATTGTGGATCCTAACATGTCTTTTAAGACCTCCATTGGATTTGCAAACCCTCTGCAAACATACATACATACATACATACATACATACATACATACATACATACATACATACATGCTTATGAGCAAGATCTTTTATATAACGAATATATATTTTCTTAATCTTTTTCTTTTTTCCTAGCGTGATTCGCTTTGAAAATAAATTACCACTAGTTTATACCATGATACTACGTAAGCAGAATTATTAGTAAAAAAAAAAGCGGTTTCACCAAATGAATTTTCAACGCATTGATATATTCACCTTATAACAATGCCAACGAACGCAATATGAGCGGTGGCGAAGTCTCGTCTTAGCTTGAATTCCTTGTTTTACTCACACTCCCATCATGTCGCAATTCGTCCGGTGCCATATCCTGATACAATTAACTATGGAGTGAGTGAGTGCGCAGTGCTTTCTCAGAACAATCGCTATAATATTTCGTCAGAGAGAACAGAAAGATTAATTTTCCATTATGCCTCTGATTATATTATTGTGTGACCTTAATATTTATAATGGTTAATATTTATAATGGTGGGTGTACAACGTTCACCTAGTACACCTAGAATACACGCCCCGAACGTCTCCGCATGTTATACGTATATTATATAAATATGTTACATAATATATGTCTATATGTATATATAAATATATATACAAACATGTGTGCGTATATACAAATATATATGCAAATATACATACATATATATATATATATATATATATATATATATATATATATATATATATATATATATATAACATCGTTTTGTTTTCTTGTAAATACACACCTACATGTGTGTTATTCGTGTTCTCGTCTGTTTTTAATCATTGGAATTCTTCCTCTGAAAATAATAAAAAAAAAGAGCTGGTTTCTGACAAAGATACAAAGCTCTATCGTCGGAATGTAGATAACAAAAACATCTATGCGTGTGTGTGTGTGTGTGTGTGTGTGTGTGTTTGTGTGTGTGTGTGTGTGTGTATGTGTGTGTGTGTGTGTGTGTGTGTGTGTGTGTATGTGTGTGTGTGTGTGTGTGTGTGTGTGTGTGTGTGTGTGCTTGTCTTTCCTGCGCTTAAGAAACGGCATTGATTTGTTTACGTCCTAGTAACTTAGCAATTTGAGTGAATTTAGTAGATGGAAACTTAAGGAAGCCCATTATATATATGTATGTATATGCTTGTGTGTCTATGTCTGTTTATATATATATATATATATATATATATATATATATATATATATATATATATATATAAAGAGAGAGAGAGAGAGAGAGAGAGAGAGAGAGACAGAGAGAGAGAGAGAGAGAGAGAGGTGAGTGAGAGAGATGGGAGAAAGAGCGAGAGAGAGAGGGAGAGACTATTATGCTGCACTTTAAGTATATTAAATATAATAGTTTGGGTGCGAAATACAAAATATGTACATAAGTACACATGCAAAACGAGAGAAAGCAAAAGGTGGAGGCTTTCAGATGATGACTTTTAAATATTAATAAGTCCAGCTTACACAGAGAACAATCGACAGAGAAAATCAAAGAGGTGGAAGAAATAAATCCAACAGCCGTTTCTGGGGACTCGGAGATCCATGATAATGATGGTAGATTTAGTTCATCACAATATGCAGCCGAATGGGTGCAATTAACATTGGATAAGACGAGCCTCCGTTATCAGGGTAGAGAAGATCATACATTTCATATCTTAATGCAGAGAAGTTCAAAGATGGAATCTAGTGGAATGCCCCTGGAAACCATCAATAGTATGTAAACACAGTAGACCAAATAGAGGGATTTGGGACAGAGAAGAAAAACTATGCACAGCAGTGGAAATCAGGTGTCCAGCGTATGTCAACATAAACCTAAAGATCAGTGAATAACAAAACACTTGCTCTGAAGCACTGAGAAATTTACAGATATCCCACTGGAATTACAATTTCAGATTTATTCCTGCATTAATTGGGGTACCTGTTTCAGAATGATTGACAAGATCGCAATCGTCAGTATACAAAATTTCCCTAATGAGTGAAGTAAAAACTTTCGTTTTGAATTTCAGTCTAGTCATTTCCTGTTGTTCGATATTTTATGTAAATACCCTCCTCGGAGGTTTGAAGAGCGTGTGACAACACAAAAACAAAATATATTGCAAAGAGGGTGGTTGCATCAAGGTCTCCTTACTTTACTCCATTTTCCACAGCAAAAGATTCAGAGAGCCTACCACCAAAATTAACTCTAGCTTTCATATCTTGATGCAAAGCCCTGACCATGTTTATAAATTTTTCTGGGCAACCTATTTTCCTTAGACTTAGCCACAGAGCATTTCGATTAACAGTATCGAATGCTTTGCTCAAATCAACAAAGCAATGGTATAGAGCAAGATTCTGTTCAATATTCTTTTCTTGTAATTGTCTGATAGCAAAGATACAATCAGCTGTGCCCCTGGAGGAACGAAAACCACACTGAGACTTAGACGCTATATTTGGAACTAGAAAGGTTTTTAAACATTCTAACAAAATGTGGGCAAGTACCTTTCCAACCACAGAAAAAAGCGAAATCTCACGAAAATTACCACACGGATTCTATGGCCCCGATTTATACAAGGAGACTAAAATGGCATCAATCCAGTCTTGAGGCACTTTCTCAGTTCTCCAACAGAGACAAATTAATATATTTAAGAGTTCAAATATTTTGTCACCTCCATATTTCAAGATTTCTGCACAGATTCCATCAGACCCTGGAGTCTTATTGTTAATCAGCTTATTCGCAGCTAAATAAATGTCATTTAGAATTGGTTCAAATGCCATCTCTTCTATAACTGGAAGGTGTTCAATTTTTTTCTATCGTCTTCATGTCAACGAATGATGGTCTATTCAAAAGTGCTGAAAAATGTTCTACCCAACGCTTATGAATAGAAGCGGTGTCATACATACATACATACATACATACATACATACATGCAAATGTGTAAGTTCATTTATATAACAAACATATATATTTTTAAAATCTTTTTCCTGTTTCAGTCATT
>NC_142928.1:25004074-25006574 GCF_046866305.1 Octopus bimaculoides
AGGCGGGCGGACAGGCGGGCGGACAGGCGGGCGGACAGGCGGGCGGACAGGCGGGCGGACAGGCGGGCGGACAGGCGGGCGGACAGGCGGGCGGACAGGCGGGCGGACAGGCGGGCGGACAGGCGGGCGGACAGGCGGGCGGACGTAGTTAGCTGCATCCCTTCCTGCTTCCATGGTTTCGTAGTCTCCGTTGGAGCTGTCCATATCACATCGTACAGCTTTTACAGTGTCCACAAGGCATTGAGAAGCAGTCATGATGTCGACATTATGATACTCGGCACGAATTATTATGACACGGGTAGATCTTTTCCAATACCAGATAGCTTCCTCTCCTCCGTGTTAGGTAAGTTTCTCTCAACTACACTTTAAACTTTATGCTCCCCAACACTGTTGACTGTTCATGAGTATCTCAAATGGTTCCTAAAACGAAAACATAAAAAAAGCAAGCGACATAAACGATCGTCACATTTAGCATTTAGCCTGGACACCTTCTCTCTAAATATGGTATATGTGTGAGTGCGTGTGTATGTGCATTTGAGTGAGTGTGCGTGAGCGTGTGTGTTCGCATGGATGTGAATATATATGTATGTGTCTTTGTGTGAAATTATGTATACATTTTTGTACATATATATATGTGTGTGCGTGTGTGTGTGTGTGTGTATGTGTGTGTGTGTGTGTGTGTGTGTGTGTGTGTGTGTGTGTGTGTGTGTGTGTGTGTGTGTGTGCATAAATGTCTAAGAAAGCCTAGAACTGAAAGGAAAATATAATAATGTAAACATCATACTCTTATACATTCAACGTGTAGAAAAAGAAGCAGTGAATCTTCTGACGGAGCGTTTCGCAAATTGTTGACCGCTCCTCAGGGAAGACATATCTTATTTCTTACCGTATCAATAATTTAGAACATTCATTCGCTACAGATGTAAATTAAGCTATCCACTACGACAATAGCTTAATTTATGACTACTTCATATTAGGGTTAAATACTATTCTCTGCTATATTTTGAAGATGTGGTCACCGTCATGAAAAATTGTGCGTCAGGATATTCACATTTTTCTTGTTCATCGAAAACACAGAAGGAATGTTTTTACATTCTTTTGACTTTCTGACATATCTACGCTTGCTAATGTTAAAATTAACTTCAATACTTGTAATTCGCGCTAATTTCTGCATAGTATATGTGCATATATATATATATATATATACATATATATATATACATATATATATATATACATATATATATATATACAGGGTTGGCCAAAAGTCACCCGTCAGTAAATCAAAATTCCATAAATACTATCTCTAATTCTGTATTGACTCAAATGGAAAGATGTGTCGCTCAGGAGGGACTTCAGTTTGAACAATTTTCATGATGTTTCATATTCATATGCTTTTATTAGATTCATTCAGTTGTTAAATGTTAATAGATCTTGGAATTAAATGGATTTGATTTACTGTCAGGCTATTTTTGGCCAACCCTATATATATATATATATATATATATATATATATATATATATATATACTTACTGGCAAACAGGACGCGTGCGTTCCATCATATAATAATACAAATAATATGTGAGTATATGCATATATACGTACATGTATGTACATAGCTACATCTACATGTATATATAGATGCATATCTGGGTACAGGACGTCACAAAAATCGTGGACAAATTGAAAAACAGAACATAAACAGAGCACAGAAAACAGATATATATATATATATTTATTTATTCATTTATTTATATATATATATATATATAAATGTATGTATGAATGTATGTATATGTATGTTTATACATATATATGTGTATATATATATATATATACTTATATAAATATAAATATATATTTCGAGAATAAATGATGGATTTTTTCCCTTATGAGGTTTTTTCACGCTAGCTACTTGATAAATTCTTGTAAAAGAATTCATCCTATTATTGAATTTATATATATATATATATATATATATATATATATATATATATATACATATACATATATGTATGTATGTATGTATGTATGTATGTATGTATGTATGTATGTATGTATGTGTAGCAGTGCCACAGCATGGCCACAACTGAAATAAGTAAAAGAAAGTAAATGTAAAAGGGTGTGTGAGTGTGTTCATACGTACGTGTATGTGCGTGCTTGCGCGCACACGTAAGCCTATCTCCGCGCGCGCGCGCGTGTATACATAGGCACCACATTGCTCAAACGGAAAAAAAACAATAAATGAATATGTAAAATATATAGTCGAAAAAAAATACAAATGTTTGTTTATATAGAACTAATCAAATATTATTTATTAAAGAATAAATCCAGTGCCATCTATAGAATCTGCATTATATGTATACAACGAAAATAATTGAAACTTTTAACGGAGTTTATGTTTTGTTTTTTCCTGTCTATGCTCTCGATATGTGTATATTATTTGACTCCTAAAATATTCTACTACATGTAGTCATGTAAATATTTACATATGCGTAT
>NC_142928.1:25009074-25014074 GCF_046866305.1 Octopus bimaculoides
ATTAAGTTGTGCCTCCTTCCCATTGTGCGGTGCCTATGTGTTTGGCATTGCTTCTAGAGGGCCGAAACGGATCAGTGAGTGCCACTACTAATAATGATTGCTTTAAATTTTGGCGCAAGGCCTGCAGCTTTGGGCGAATAGGTAAGTCGATTACATCGATCCCAGGGTTCAACTGATATTAATTTCATTGACCCCGAATGAGATGAAAGGCAAGGTCGACTTCGGCGACATTTGAACTCAGAACGTAAAGATGGGCCAAATGTCGCGAAGCATTTTGCCCGGTGTGCTAACGATTCTGCCACGTAGCCGCCTTAATAACAACAACAACAACAATTAAAATAATCCTTCCTACTAAAGGCACAAGGCCTGAAATTTAAAGCAATCATTATTAGTAGTGGCACTCACTGATCCGTTTCCGCCCTCTAGTACTTAATTTATCGACGCCGAAAGGATGAAAGCAAAGTCGATTTCGGCGGAATTTGAACTCAGAATGTAGCGAAGGGCGAAACACCTCTAAGCGTTTCGTACAGCGTGCTGAAAACAGTGTGTTGTTGTTGGCACTCCGTCGCTTACGCCGTCGAGGGTTCCAGTTGACCCGATCAACGGAACAGCTTGCTCGTGAAATTAACGTGCAAGTGGCTGAGCACTCCACAGACACGTGTACCCTTAGCGTAGTTCTCGGGGATATTCAGCGTGACACAGTGTGACAAGGCTGACCCTTTGAATTACAGGCACAGCAGAAACAGGAAATAAGAGTGAGATAAAGTTGTGGTGAAAGAGTACAGCAGGGTTCGCCACCATCCCCTGCCGGAACCTCGTGGAGCTTTTAGGTGTTTTCGCTCAATAAACACTCACAACGCCCAGTCTGGGAATCGAAACTGCGATCTTATGACCGCGAGTCCGCTGCCCTAACCACTGGGCCATTGCGCCTCCACTGAAAACAGTGTAAAAACAGGATAAAGATAAGCCATCATTTACGAGTAGCCCTTAAGCGGAAAACCTGATCGGAATTGTATCGGAGTGGATCTTTACTGTACTAAAGGATCAGGTATTTAAACCGACCAATTAATTATGTCTGCCAGAGAGAAAAAGAAAAAGAAAAAGAAAAAAAAACAGACTGGAGGAAGATTCAAGAACAGTGGTTTTCACCTAGGGTCCTTATGACCCTTAAGAGCCCATATAAGATTTTCTTGTTAAAAATTATATGCAATAAATCAGTTATACACGGTGTCCCTGATGGGTTTTAATTTTTGATAACTTCCTTCACTTTACAAATAAATGCATGAAATATTGATACAATATCAAGGACATAATGGAAATTGAGATATCCACAAATCAAATTTTGCAACACCACTCCAGCATTTATGAAATATGGCATCGCTTAAATGGTATCCATTTTCGGCTTCGCCCGCCCGTGCTCTTTCCAAAACTTGCACCATAACACCCGCAAGAGTTTCAGACTCCACTTCTCCGATTTCTCTATTGATGTTCTCTTTCAGTTCTCCGGTTTGTTGGTGTAAACTCTCTCTTTCAGGTATACCCACAAGAAAAGTCCGGGCTAGCCAAGTCTGGGGAACGTGAAGGCCATTCAAAGTAAACTTCACACATGGTCCCAGCAAGATGGGGCAACTGCTCATACCGCAAGAGAAATAATGCAGTTGCTACGGCAGTGCTATGGAGAGAGAATAATCTCCCGCTACGGCAATGTCAACTGGCCTTCACGTTCCCCAGACAGACAGACAGACCTACAAACAGACAGACAGACCTACAGACAGACACAAACAGACAGGCACAAACAGTTACTTGAGGGCCCTCATAGGTTTAGGCCCGTATAATGTGGCTTGATGTCAATAGATAAATACTATAGGACCTAATGCAGTGATTTACCCAGTGGCCTATAATGCCGCTAAGACTGCTCTGCAAGTGACAGAGACCCTGTGGGCAGTATGGTGATAGTAGTATCACTCTAAAAGTTAGCTATTTTCCCTTCTCCTTTGGTGTTTGATATGGCAGTCTTGGCTTTCTTGAATTCTTGCTTCACTTTTTATTTCGAACTCGTTAGCGTTTGTCTTAGATATTTTCAATGCTAGCTCGTCAAATGGACTACCACGTTTAAGTATGGGATTCTATTGATGTTTGTTGCCTAATTGAAAACTTTTGTTTAACACCGTTTCCTCAGGCACCATTATATTAGTTTTGGCTAATTCTGAAAGAGAGAGAGAGAGAGAGCAAAGAAAAAGAAGCAACCTCTAATCCTTAACCATTTATCGATCTCGAAAGGATGAAAGACGAAGATGATCTTGGCGATATTTAACGATAGCTTTTATTGATGTTAACAATAATTATCACAGGTTAATGGAGAAACTTGTTGCACCTCATATTACGATCTTCCAACATTTCCAGTAACTGCATGCCTTGGCTCTATCAAATTCGTTTTCGCATAATTTATCTTTTATTCGTTTCAGTCACATGACCGTAGCCTAACTGGAGCACCACCTTGAAGTGTTTGTTCCAGCAACTCGACCCCCAATACTTATTTTCAAGTCTAGTTCTTATTGTATCGATCACTTTTGCCGAATCGTTAATGTTACGGGGACGTAAATGAACCAACTCCGGCTGTCAAGTGGTGGAGAGAGGACAAACAGAAACAAAGACACGCTCACGTATACGCATACGCTCACATATACGCATACACACACACATGTATGTATGATAGCTTAATGGTACTGTAGTGCTGTTTTCGTTGGTGGCGGTGGTGATGGTGGTGGCGGTGGTGATGGCGGTGGCGGCTGCGGCGACGGTGGCAGTGGTGGTGGTGGTGGTGGTGGTGGTGGCGGCGGCGGTGGCGGCGGTGGTAGTGGTGGTGGTGGTGGTGGTGGTGGTGGTGGTGGTGGTGGTGGTGGTGGTGGTGGTGTTAGCTTCTGGGAGAAAAAAATCCAGTTACTGATATAGGTTGTAGGAGTCGACATAAGTGCAGATGGGAACTTTCAAAAATATTTTTTAGACGACCCTCTACGCTTCCACGTCTGGTGTTGACGGCGCCAAATGTATGTATGTATGTATGTATGTATGTATGTATGTATGTATTCATGGATATAAATCAGTGGTTAGAGCGTGGGGCTCACAATCATGATGTAGTGAGTTCGATTCTTGGACCGGGTTGTGTGCTGTGTTCTTGAGCAAGACACTTTATTTCACGTTGCTCCAGTTCACTCAGCTGTAGAAATGAATTGCGACATTATTGGTACCAAGCTGTATCGGCCTTTGCTTTTGCCTTGGACATCATCAGTGGCATTGCGTGGAAAGGGGAGGCTGGTATGCATGAGCCACTGCTGGTCTTCCATAAGCAACCTTGCTCAGACATTTACCTCAGAGGGAAACTTTCTAGGTGCAATCTCATAATCGTTCGTGACCGAACGAGTGTTTATGTATGTATGTATGTATGTATGTATGTATGGATGGATGGATAGATGGATGGATGATATATGTATATATACGATGGACTTCAGCACAGTTTCCGTCCACCAAATTTTGCACTTCCGGTGTTGACTGATATTTCGATAGCAACCGAGTGGAACTAGTTTCAGATTTCTACATCTGTAGATTAATCTTAGATGTCTCGACATTCTTATCAGTTTTTGGCGGAGCTTTTCCAATTGTCCCCAATTTTGAAATACGTCAGTGCTCTACCGTCTTAATTCTCAGATGAGAAATTATCACTGGCAGAATCGTTAGAACTTCGTCGAAAATAACTTGCGACATTTATTCGGGTTCCTTACATTCCAGTCCTGCAGAGTGAACATTGTCTTTCATCCTTTCGAGGTCGATAGAATAAAACACAAATCAAGTACTGCTGACGGTGGTGCCAACTTTCCCCATATTATCAAAATTGCTGGCCTTGTGCCAAAATCAGAGACCATTATTTTGTAATCAATATTTTCGGCCTTAATGCCTGAATGAATGTTATTGTCATACCTTTATTAAATCCATAGGGAGGGGCAGATCGTTCTCATAGCATTTTATCTATATCTGAGAAGGAGGTGCAATGGCCCAGTGGTTAGAGCAGCGGACTCGCCGTCATAGGATCGCGGTTTCGATTCCCAGACCGGGCGTTGTGAGTGTTTATTGAGCGAAAACACCTAAAGCTCCACGAGGCTCCGGCAGGGGATGGTGGCGAACCCTGCTGTACTCTTCCACCACAACTTACTCTCACTCTTACTTCCTGTTTCTGTTGTGCTTGTAATTCAAAGGGTCAGCCTTGTCACACTGTGTCACGCTGAATAACCCCGAGAACTACGTTAAGGGTACACGTGTCTGTGGAGTGCTCAGCCACTTGCACGTTAATTTCAGGAGCAGGCTGTTCCGTTGATCGGATCAACTGGAACCCTCGACGTCGTAAGCGACGGAGTGCCAACAACAACATATCTGAGATCATCTTATATCAGTTATGTCCGTAGCCGTGGTGACGCCTGAACTAGAGTATCAATAATTGCATTGGCCCCGGGACTAAACCCAACGGTTAAACTTAGAAATTCAGTCCCTGATCAAACACCCCCAAACCTCGCTTTTTGGGCCTTAATCAGTGCTTTTAGTCACTACACCATTGTCGCGATGGTTCACAGGTCGGTGTAAAGTGAAGGTTCCTGATTTACGTACAAGACCAGCTATTTTGAGGCGAGGGAATAAGTCGAAGTCATTGACCCCAGTACTTGAGCGGTACTTTATTTTATCATGACCGCAGAGATGTAAGGCAAAGTTGACCTCTGAAAAGAAACACTTTTTATGTTGAGATTTTTAGAGAATTAAAAGGAAAAGACAAAATAATTATCTATCTATGATTATTGATATAAGAAAATATTTTATATCTATCTATCTATCTATCTATCTATCTATCTATCTATCTATCTATCTATCTATCTATCTATCTATCTATCTATCTATCTATCCGTCTGTCTATCTATCTATCTATCCGTTTATCTGTCTATCTATCTACCTATCTG
>NC_142928.1:25021574-25039074 GCF_046866305.1 Octopus bimaculoides
TATTTTAAAAATATGACGGAATGGTCAAGGCTAGAACGCCTTTGGTTTTTCATAGGTCTGCTCGATCATGGCTGACCCTGGGCTACACAACAGCGATCTGGGGTAGATGGTTGTTTTACTTGCTAGAAATAACAACGAAGTCTTCCTTTTATACTTGCATGAAATTTCGTGCGATGGGATGGCCACTATTGGAACTTGTTTGACTTCAACAGAACCACTACAAGTACTACCACCGCAACTATTTCAAGTACTGTTACATCAACAGAACCACTACAAGTACTACCACCGCAACTATTTCAAGCACTGTTACATCAACAGAACCACTACAAGTACTACCACCGCAACTATTTCAAGCACTATTACAGCAACAGAACCACTACAAGTACTACCACTGCAACTATTTCAAGCACTATTACAGCAACAGAACCACTACAAGTACTACCACCGCAACTATTTCAAGCACTATTACAGCAACAGAACCACTACAAGTACTACCACCGCAACTATTTCAAGCACTATTACAGCAACAGAACCACTACAAGTACTACCACTGCAACTATTTCAAGCACTATTACAGCAACAGAACCACTACAAGTACTACCACCGCAACTATTTCAAGCACTATTACAGCAACAGAACCACTACAAGTACTACCACCGCAACTATTTCAAGCACTATTACAGCAACAGAACCACTACAAGTACTACCACCGCAACTATTTCAAGCACTATTACAGCAACAGAACCACTACAAGTACTACCACCGCAACTATTTCAAGCACTATTACAGCAACAGAACCACTACAAGTACTACCACCGCAACTATTTCAAGCACTATTACAGCAACAGAACCACTACAAGTACTACCACCGCAACTATTTCAAGCACTATTACAGCAACAGAACCACTACAAGTACTACCACTGCAACTATTTCAAGCACTATTACAGCAACAGAACCACTACAAGTACTACCACCGCAACTATTTCAAGCACTATTACAGCAACAGAACCACTACAAGTACTACCACCGCAACTATTTCAAGCACTATTACAGCAACAGAACCACTACAAGTACTACCACCGCAACTATGTCAAGCACTGTTACGTCAACAGAACCACTACAAGTACTACCACCTCCAGTAACAACAACACTAGGAATAATACCGCAACTATGAATTGTAACGGCAACTACAACACGAATAATATTACGAAAATGATACAACAGCAACATCTATAGCAATTACAATACCACTGCTAATTACCAAACCAAGAGCACTAACCACAACCCTAGTGCTGCCACCGCCGACACCGCCGCCAACAGCAACATCGACAACACCAGCAACAAGAACTACAACCCATACCATCCACAACAACAACAACAACAACAACCACAGCTACTACGCCACTACTACCTAAACGTGAGCATTAACCGCACACCCTAGTATTACAACCCCGCCGCCGCCGCTGCCGCCACAATATCCGTCACAACCACCACCATCAACAACACCAACAGTAGCAGCAGCAGCACCACCACCACTACCAATCCAGTTATACTAACTTCACTCACCCACGCCAACCCGTTACCCCCCCCCCCCTCTATCAACAGCTAACCAATAACAAGAACATCGTATCCGCCACCACCACCACCATCAGCAAGCGACGCCGTCACCACCAGCACCACCACCACGATCACTCTCACCGAGCGTTGCTGCTTTCTTCTGCCTGGTTTACTATTACTAATGTTAATACTATTTTTATTATTACTATTACTCCTATAAACGTTACTACGTTGTTTACCTACGGTTGCTATTTATCTAATACCATCCCCTTCCTCTCCCGTTCTCTCTCATACATATATTTATACGCATATATATTATTCATATATACATTTATAAATCATATATATATATATATATATGAATAATATATATATATATAAATATATATATGAGAGAGAACGGGAGAGGAGGGTATTAGATATATATATATATATATATATATATATATATATATATATGTGTGTGTGTGTGTGTGTGTATATCTCTGTGTGTGTATATATATATATATATATATATATATATATATATATATATATATACATACGTGTGTGTGTGTGCGTATTTAGCTTTGTGTTCCTGAGTACACATAACATGCACTGAATAATGGAGTTAAGTGCTAGTTATAGAAAGAAAATAATATTTATTATCAATGGTGGACTGTTTACTTGAAAGTTTCTCTCCGAAACAGCCTTCTTTCAACAGCCTTGAGGAGCTAATATGGGCGAAACTTCGAAGTAAACAGCCACCGGTAGGAGGCGGTGGGGTCACTATATTACATACATATATACGTACATACGTACATACATACATTTATATATATATATATATATATATATACAGACATACAGATATATACATACATATACGAATAAACATACGTACGTAGACTCGCATATACATGTGTATGTATGAATGTACGTATGTATGAGTGTGTTTATAATTAAAAAAATTGTATACGCTTTACTTTTTGAGTTTGTTTTTTTTTTAGCTGTTTCATGTGCATCATTAAATCCTTCTCTCTTTCTCTCTCTCTCTCTCTCTCTCTCTCTCTCTCTATATATATATATATATATATATATATATATATAATGTATACACACATATACATATAAGAATGTGTGTATATTTAAAAATATAAATATATAGAATATATATATATACATATACATATGCATATATACATAGATTAAGTATCTTTATATACGTATGTATACTATATATACATATATGTACACACACATATATATACATACATACATATATGTATATAGTTTTGCTTTCTTTTCGTTTGACACGAACGTGCAACACTCGCGCGCACGCACACAACCACAAACAATTTTCCCTCCTCCTCCTCTCTCTATCTCTATCAATGTGTTTGTGTGTGTGTATCTTTCGCTTTTCTCTCAATTCTTTAATACCAACCGATATATCGGAGTATACACACACAACACTACTTTTTGGACGGTAAGTCAAATTTCCACGCTTCATTATTTATTATTATTGTTATATTATTTTCATTATCATCATTTTTGTTTTTTTGTGAACAGCTTCGATCGTCTTTATCTATATTCGTTTCTTGTTTTCTTTGTATTGTTACCTCTGTTCCAAGTTTTCTCTGGCGTTATGTACGTGTGTATGTGTGTAAATATATATATATATGTATCAAATGTATGTATGCGTACATACATCTGTGTCTGTTTGTGTGTGTGTCGTTTATTCTATTGATATTTTGTACAACTTTAGCAAAGCAAAACGGATTCATTCATCGTCCTTGTGTTTGTCTCTCATCTCCAGCCTTTTCATCATTCTACTTCACTCATATCATATCTCTTTGTGTGTGTTTCTGCATTAATAAAGAAACAAATACGAGACGCTCATGTTGGGATGCACACAACAACAACAACAACAACAACAACAACATAAAAACTAGGGATAAAAGTACAGAGGGGGCAGCAACTGTTGCTCCCTGTGTTTAATCTAATCTTCACCATTCTCCGCTGCAAGTCCCACATAACGTAGGAAGCTGTGTATGAACGAAAGAGAAATGAATATTGCTTACGCGGTGGCTCCGACTGGCTAGAAATAACAGTAAAATACCCCCTAAAAGTCACATATAATGTATATATATGTCTTGTTCAGTTTTAAAGGACATATTTGATGAGAACGACTGCATGGGTTTAGTTGGAATGTAGCTAGTTTTGAATGGGTCTCTTCGATTAAGTTTAGTTTAGGGCCAGGAGCTACACAACGACGATGATGACCATGGCGACAATACTAACAACATCAAGTGTATTGTCTTGAATAATGAATAAATCCCGCGATGTCAACTTCGTCTTTTCATGCTTTGGGAGCAATGTTGGGGGATGTTGTTGATAAAATAAAGGACCTAGTTAATGTTTGGTGGTGGTACTAAATGTTGCTTTAATATTTATAGAAAGAAAACATCCTAAATGTGAATGGAATTATGGTAATAAAGAAAACAAACAAATACTGACATTAAAAAACTTAAATGGATGGATGGATCTTCGTAATATATCGTTGGACCGAATTTACGGTTCTCTGTTAAGGGCAGACCTGCAAACAAAAACCGAAAAGAAATAAATATATATAATAAACAGCAATAACATCCAGCTTGCCTACGTGACTAGGTTTACTCGTTTGGTGGAGAAGGCTGACCTGGGGTTATACAAACAACAAAGGAAGCGATCCATCATGCTAACATACGCACACAATTACCACATCAGCAACCATCACCAGCACTAGCATCAACATCGAGACACTAGTGTTACGCTAGTAGTAGTAGCGGCGGCGGCGGTGTTGTTGTTGTTGGTGGTGATGGTGAACCGACGCGGGAAGTCTGTACGCGTTCGCTCAACCTGCTAGAAATAACAGCCAAACGAAAAGGAATTCTTCGAATCAAACTCCCCTCCACAAAAAGAGAAAAAAAGTAGAAGAGATACATGTGTTCGTAGATGCAAAATCATTTTCACTAGAGAAATGGCGGGATGTTCATGGTAGGAAAGTCTTCGGTCATAGATGAATCTGTCTGTCGATTACCCCACACCCCCTTGTTGAGGTGGGGGGTGGGGGTCTCCACCCTTTCTCAGAGTTTAAACAGCAACTACTGCTACTACTACTACCTCTGCTGCTGCCACTACTACTACTACTACTACTACTACTACTACTACTACTACTACTGCAACCAATACTGTAACTACTGCTACTACTGCTGTTACTACTACTACTATTACTACTACTACTACTACTACTACTACTACTACTACTACTACTACTACAGCTGCTGTTACTACTACTACTACTACTACTACTACTACTGCTGTTACTTCTACTACTACTGCTACTACTACTGCTGTTACTTCTACTACTATAGTAGTAGTAGTAGTAGTAGTAGTAGCAACAGCAATAGTACTAGTAGTGGTAGTAGTAGTAGTAGTTACAGTATAGGTGGTGGTAGTAGTAGTAGTAGTAGTAGTAGTTAACGTAACCAATCGATTGCCTTTTTTTATTTTCTCTAACTATTTAACGTTATTGCAAAGCTGTAACGACTTGTGTGCGCCTTGTTTGTTCGTCGAGCATTTTATAGTTTAAACGTTCAACAACAACAAAATGCTGGATTCTATTTGTCATGTAACAAAATAAACCAGAACCACATCAACAAGCACAACAACAACAACAACAACAACACCAACAACAACAACCATAATAACAAACAATAAATGCCGAGTGATGAGGTTTGGCGGAAGTGAATAGAAAATCATTCACGGTAGAGTAATTTGTCAAAATACTATGGTTTGGGACACGTAATAGTAATGACACGTGATCTTGTAATGACGGGGGGGGGGGTATTGAGTGGCGGTGGTGGTATTGATGGTGGTTGTGGCGGTGGTGGTAGCAGTGGCGATAATATAAGTGGTAGTGCTGGTTGGCGGTGGTGGTAGTAATAGTAGTAATAGTAGTAGTAATAGTAGTAGTAATACTAGTAGTAGTTGTAGTGGCGTTGGTAACGACGATGGTGATGGTGGAGGTGGAGGTGGTGGTAGTGGAGGTGGTAGTGGTCGTCATCGCAGCAGCAGCAGCAGTAGTAGTAGTAGTAATAGTAGTAGTAGTTGTAGTAGTAGTAGTAGTAGTAGTGTTGGCGACCGTGCTGGTGATGATGGCGGTTGTAGTGGTCGTCGCCATAAAAATAATGATGATGGTGGTGGTGGTGGTGGTGGTAGTAGTAGTAGTAGCAGCAGCAGCAGTAGCAGTAGTAGTGGTAATAGTAGTAGTACAAGTGGCAGCAGCAGCAGTAGCAGTAGTAGTAGTAGTAGTGGTAGTAGTAGTAGTAGTCAAAATACCTGGAGATCCATGCTCTCCTTTAGATGTTAGGCCTAATCGTTCAAAAAGTTAATGTTTTCTGATATGAAAATACTGGAGCAATTGCCTTATAATACGGGGACGGGGGGGGGGCTGTTCTTATGATTTTAACAGTCATTGAAACAAAATTCTTTTGCAAAGCCATTTTGGTTCTCAGCTCAAATGGAAGAGATCATAGTTCCTTTGTCGGCCGAGCACTATGCAACATGTTTTGGGATTTCTAGAAATGTCGATAGGTCTATAAACATACAAACTCTGTGTGTGTGTGTGTATGTGTTTGTGTGTGTGTACATATGATTGTTTGGAGACACTTGGCGTGTTATTAAAACCTATCTAGAAAACATCTCCAGTGTATGAAACTATTAGAAAGCTTATAACTACATGCTGAGACCCCCTTTGGTCATGACTGACCATGAGATTGCACCTAGAAAGTTACCCTCCCAGGCACAAGTCCGGGCAAGGTTGTTTATGGAAGACCAGCAGTCGCCCATGCATACCGGTCTCCACGCCACCAGTGTTATCCAAGGGAAAGGCAAAGGCCGATACAGACTGGCACCTGTGACGTCGCAACTCATTTCTACATATGCGTGATCTGAAGCAACGTGAAATAAAGTGTCTTGCTCAAGAACACAACACGCAGCCCGGTCCGGGATTCGAACTCACAACCTCGCAATCCTAAGCTCGACACTCTAACCACTGAGCCATGCGCCTTCACATATAACTATATACTGTGTACATTAAACAATATATATGCATGTGTGCATGTATGTATGTATGTATGCATGTGTGTATGTGTGTGCGTGTAAGTATGTATGCATATATATGTATGCTAATGTGTGTGTGTGTGAGTGTTATTTAGTTTTATTTCAAGATTTCTTGCCAATATAGAAAGAGCAGGTTTCTAACCTAGATCCAAGACTCCTTCATTGGAATTTCAATAATAACAAGGTATTTTTGTATGTATGTATGTATGTATGTGCAGATTTGTATGTTTTGTGTAGGCATTCTCATGCATATAGTTACATATCTAGACATGCTCATATATATTTAAATGATAAACTTCTGGTAAGTTTTACAGACTTTTACAGTTCCAGTGATGGATTGGATCTGTAGTCTTCGATTTAGCTTTCCCCTTTCTGGTTTTGAGAAGCCTAATTTCTCAAGATTGATATTTAGGCAGTGTGTTACATACCACAAGGCTCCAATAATTACAGGTATAAACCTGAACTTGTAATCTGGATAGAGTAACTGTAGATTTCTCAACAGTTCAGAGCAGATATTCTCTTTTTCCCTGATCTTCACCTTTATGGTAACACTTCACCTTTACTTATGTATGTGTGTATGTATGTATGTATGTATGTATGTATGTATGTCATTATTCAGTTTTAGTTCAAGATTTCTTGCCAAGAAGAATTGGTTTCTAACCTAGATCCAAGGTTCATTGGAATTTCAACATCAACAACAGGGTATTTTTGTATGTATGTATGTATGTATGTACATATTTGTATGTTTTATGTATGTATTCTCATGCATATAGTTACATATCTAGACATGCTAATATATATTTAAATGATAAACTCTGGAAAGTTTTACAGATTCTTACAGTTCCAGTGATTGGATCTGTAGTTTTCGAATTAGCTTCCTCCTTTCTGGTTTTGAGAAGCCGAATTTATCTCTGATGATGGAATATCCCATACTCTGGGATATCCCAGAAATAGCTGTAAGACATTGATTCTTTGTTTCCAATAATAATAACCTATATCACTTGAGATGTTTGCCTTGTGTTAACGTTTGTTGTCCTCTTTAACAATTATAATAGATAGACAGACAGACAGACAGACAGATAGATAGACAGACAAATAATACGTGTGTATGTATATATATTTGTGTATATATATGTGTGTGTGTGTGTGTGTGTGTGAGGATAGATATGCATACATGTATATTTACTTTTATTCATTTACTTGTTTCAGTGATTTTGATTGCGGCCATGCTGTAGCACCGCCTTTAGTCGAACAAATCGACCTCCCAGGACTTATTATTCGTAAGCGTAGTACTTATTCTATCGGTCTCTTTGCCGAACTGCTAAGTTTCGGGGACATAAACACACCAACATCGGTTGTCAAGCGATTGGTGGGGGGACAAACAGACACACAAATACATACATATATATATATATAAATATACACACACACACATATATATATACATATATGCACACACACACAGACACACATATATATATACGTATATATATATACGACGGGCTTCTTTCAGTTTCCGTTTACCAAGTCCACTCACAAGGCTTTGAGTTGATAATAAAACATAATGTTACTATACATAAGAATTTGTTTATAAGGTTTAAATTTGCCGTTTCATATATCCTTTTAGCTGTTAAAAAAGAAAGAAACATCTATACAGTAAGATATATCTTCATTTGCATGTGCAGATGGATCAATGGTAATATTTGTACCAATAAATATATGTGAGACTACGTGTGCGTGCGTGACGCGTGTTACTTTAATTTGTCACGAACCGCCTCCGCTGTAGTTGGTTCTTTTGGTGAATGAGGAAGTTTGACACCATTGCCCTCATTTCTGCTTCTTGCTGTGGTGCAGGTTCGTAGGTTCCTCTGGGATCTTCGATAAGAACACGTCTCAGTGTCTTTCAAAAGTGCCTACATCCACTCCTTAGAGATTCCCTATTTTATTTATTTATTTATTATTTATTTTTTTTAGCTACAATACTGATTTCTTTTGGCGACAGTACTGATTTCTAAACACCGAAGAGTTTACAGATTCAGGCCCTAGATTCTCGGCCGACGTCTCATCCGCCTTATATACACAGTACACAAATATCCGCCTTATATATACAATATACAAATAGATAAACGACTGCTACTGTTGCGTTTAGAGCTCCACGTAGATTATCGTCGTCTAATTTGCTTCCTGTATAGAGGTTAAGCAACTACTATACTTAATAGTATTACAAGTTATGATATACAGAGTAAATTTCAGAGAAAATATGATAGGCGCAGGCGTGACTAATTGGTAAGAAGCTTGCTTCCCAACCACATGGTTTCGGCTTCAGTCCCACTGCGGATGACTTCTACCACAGCCTCGGGCCGACCAAAACCTTATGAGTGGATTTGGTAGACGGAAACTGAAAGAAGCCCGTCGTATATTCTTTTATTCTTTTAATTGTTTCAGTCATTTGATTGCAGTCATGCTGGAGCACCGCCCTTAGTCGAACAAATCGACCCCAGGACTTATTCTTTGTAATCCTAGTGCTTACTCCATCACTCTCTTTTGATGTTGAGAGGGCAAACACAGACACACAAACATATACACACATACATATATAATATATATACAAATGTACATATATACGACGGACTTCTTTCAGTTTCCGCCTACCAAATCCACTCACAAGGCTTTGGTTAGCCCGAGGCTATAGTACAAGATACTTGCCCAAGGTGCCACACAGTGAGACTGAACCCGGAACCATGTGGTTGGTAAGCAAGCTACTTACCACACAGACACTCCTGCGCCTATATATATATATATATATATATATATATATATATATATATATATATATATATATATATAATGCAAATAATATATGAGTATATGCATATATACGTACATGTATGTACATACCTTCATCTACATGTATATATAGATGCATATCTGGGTACAGGACGTCACAAAAAAACGTGGACAAAATGAAAAACAGAGCATAAACAGAGCACAGAAAATACACAGGCCACATAGAGAACATTCCCTTCATTAGCTGCTACCGTACTAAACTAAGCGTTTCGAAGAGTTAGGGCAGGACGCATTGTTAGAATAGCTCTTCCCGCAGAAACAAATTGAATTAAATTAATTTAAAGGACAATACGCGACTTCGTTGGAACAGTCATCCCCGCAAAGCAAATTAAATAAAATTTGGAATTTTTTGCGGAGGGTGAAGTCTTTGCCTTCGTAACGCGGAGTAGATGGAACAGGGACAACTGACGAAGAGATATACTCTTTATGTTGCATGTCTCGTTTCTCTGTTTGTTTGTTTCTTTTTTTTTTCGTTGTTCGAAAAAAGTTCGTTTTCTGTCTTCGTTTCTCATTGTGTTTAACGTTTTTTTTTGTGATGTCCTGTACCCATATATGCATGTATGTATACATATACATGTAGGTATGTACATATATGTATGGATATATGCATATATCTATATTTATATTATTATATGATCGAACGCCACGCATCCTTTTCTAAGTAAGCTTTATCTATCTATCTATCTATCTATCTATCTATCTATCTATCTATATATATATATATATACATACATACATACATACATACATACATACATACATACATACATACAAACATACATGCATACATGCATACATATAAATGTATGTATGTGTGTGTGTAAATATATGTATGATACATACATGCTGTGTAACGTGTATAACTATCTATCTATCTGTCTGTCTGTCTGTCTGTCCACCCCTCTCTCTCTCTCTCTCTGTCTTTGTATGTGTGTGTATATACGTACACTTATATATACATGTATGACTATTTTTCACGACTTCACTTCTGGGATTTGATCCTAAATTATTTGAACCACTTCCAATATCTAATCTGTTGCATTGAAGCAGTCTTGCTACTGTAACAGTATTGGATCAGTTCGACAATGTCTTACTATGATAACTGAGAGCAATAGCCCAGTCCAGACGTCTAAGAGAAACGTCCTCCACAGGACCAACATGGCTTCCTATTCTTTTGTTCTCAATAATTTCAGTATCCATCCAACTTAGTCAACTGCGCATTGTCGCCATGTTAGTACTATACGCTTGGAACGATAAATACGTAATTACTTATATTGATTCTCATATTACATACTCCTTGTGACTCTCGGGTCGCAATCTCTCCTGACCGCTTGTATTCTGATTGCGATGTTGCTGTGATAAGGGATCATTTGAAAATAACCAGCACTAAATTGCGAGTACTTCTTCAGCTCATTTATGTATTGCATTTATATCCTGTTGTAACGATAAACGTCGCCCTTTCAAAGCCGAGCCAGGCACATGGGCCCAGTTTCCCGGTTTCTATGGCGTATGTGTTCCTCCCACCTGGACGGGACGCCAGTCCATCGCAGCGTTACTCAAGAAACAGGAAGAAAGAGTGAGGGAAAGTTGGGGCGAAAGAGTACAACAGGGGTCGCCACCACCCCCTGCCAGAGCCTCGTGGAGCTTAGGTGTTTTCGCTCAATAAACACTCACAACGCCCGGTCTGGGAATCGAAACCACGATCCTCCGACCGCGAGTCCGCTGCCCTAACCACTGGGCCATTGCGCCTCCAAATGCACCCTTTTAAAGCCTAGCCAGGCTCATGAGCCCGGTTTCCCGGTTTCAATGGCGTATGTGTTCACTAACTGGATGAAAATAGTTATCCCTATCAATAACTGAGGGCGTGTCCGAGAGACTAATCGCAATAGCAATGGTTCCAGTATTTTCAACAGTAAAGGGGGAATCCAATTATAATCAAGGTGTTCTATGAGAAAGCACCATTGGCTGCAATTCTTCCAGTTACTCGATATGGTCGCAATTTATGATCAACATTACTGTGGGCCTTTAAGATTTAATAATTGAGTAATTGTTTCAATATCTAGTCATATTGTCATAGTAGCTGTGTAAGGCAGTTCCTTCCTGGAAGGAAGCCTTGCCGTGTGTGAGTAAGCAAGTCATTTCTTCTAGGAACATCTAACAATGCGTTCCATGACCTTTTTGTATGAAGTCAGAGAGATAGGCTCATAAATTTCAGTATCTGGTCTCTTTTCTCCTGTAAAGATGAACCGTATTATGCCTTCATGTAACTGTTTGGGAAGTTTACCACATGCAAGGAAGCCTTGAAATGTATCTGCAGTGGTTCTACTAAAGTCTTGTGTGTATTTAAGCGAACTGCTGTGAAAGCATCAGCGCAGTGTTTAAGCTCATTTTAGATATGGCCGAAATTACATCCTCCTGTACGTCGACAGAGGCGATAGTTACAACTTCCCTATGCAAAGCCAGTCTATAGCTTCATAGAAATCATTTGGTGTATTTATTTGAATGCGTCCCAACAGGAGGCGAAGACACTTTCGAGCTGTTCATTCAATATTACTTCATTTATCCAGTTGGAGTCTGCAGTCAGTGCAATGTGTGTGTGTGTGTGTGTGTGTGTATGTGTGTGTGTGTGTGTGTGTGTGTGTGTGCGTGTGTGTGTGTGTGTGTGCGTGTGTGTGTGTGTGTATGTGTATATATGTATATAAATATTACAAATAAAAGGATAAAGGAATATTGATTTATTAATAAATTAATAATTAATAATTTTTACCAAGCACTTCGGTATGTAAACACCATTATCGGTGAAGAACTTATTTAAAAGTTCTTATAAATTTATAAACATAATTAAGGGATCAGCAACAGTTGCTTCACTTGTTACAAGTATTGCTATCTGTTGGAGTTTCAGCACTTTAGCTGCTATTTCTGAACTTCGGTATGTGGTGAAGCAACTGTTGCTGATCCCTTAATTATGTTTATGTATATAAATATATATATATTCATATCTATATATACGTATACAGATGTATATATATATATATATATATATATATATATATATATATATATATATATATATATATATATGTATACACACACACACACACACACACATCACACATCAGCTATATTTGTTAGACTTGTTTCTCCAAGTGCCAGGCATGTAGCTTCATTGCATGCGTCAATGTCTCTCCGATGTGGAATTATCTTTCATTAAGTTATAAGAAGATCATGATATTCAGCAACAGAATCGGGATAATGTTTAGGCAGATGTCAGTAGTAGCCCACCATGGGCCTTTTATTTGTAACACCTTGTGTGTAGGTATGCATGATTTTGGCTCCCTACGCACACATACACACACACACTGTTAGGTAGTATGGTTAAAAAGTTCTCTTTACAACCAATTGGTTTAGTTTCAGGTTTAGCACCACAGCGTGGCCTCTCGTATGTGTGTGTCGTCCTTAGTTACAATAATGCTTATGTCTTTTAACATAGTGGTTTATGAACTGAAGCTAGATTAAGCAAGTACCAGACTTAGAATCAAGTATTATGACGATGTTCCTACACAGAAACCAGAAAAGGAATATAAGAGTATATATATGTTGCTGGTACTCCGTCGTTTACGACGTCGAGGGTTCCAGTTGATCTGATCAACGGAACAGCCTGCTCGTGAAATTAACGTGCAAGTGGCTGAGCACTCTACAGACTCGTGTACCCTTAACGTAGTTCTCGGGGATATTCAGCGTGACACAAAGTGTGACAAGGCTGACCCTTTGAATTACAGGCACAACAGAAACAGGAAGTAAGAGTGAGAGAAAGTTGTGGTGAAAGAGTACAGCAGGGTTCGCCACCATCCCCTGCCGGAGCCTCGTGGAGCTTTAGGTGTTTTCGCTCAATAAACACTCACAACGCCCGGTCTGGGAATCGAAACCGCGATCCTATGACCGCGAGTCCGCTGCCCTAACCACTGGGCCATTGCGCCTCATAGTATATAAATATATATATATATATATATATATATATATATATATATATATATGTATATGTATATATATATATATATATATATATATATATATATATATGTATGTATGTATGTATGTATGTGTGTGTGTGTGTGTGTGTGTGTGTGTGTGTGTTGGGGGGAGTCTAGATAATCTGTCTGTACTTGTGTATGTATATACATATACACATGTATATCTCCTGACCAAATGACCAAAGAGAAGAGCAACGAAATCATGATGTGTTTATTTATTGGAAAACTTGTAGACTGAATCTATTCTTACCCAGCAGCGTTTCACACGCGTAAACTATACGCGTAATGATATGCTATTGAAGATGGATCACGTGGTTGAATGTATAACTGGCTGAATTACAATAGCATGAAGGAAAACTGCTCAACCCCAGCCTGTGGTCATTCAGGACAGCTATTACACGACGCTCGTTAAATTAGATGTCTATGAAGGTAATCTTCCAGTTTCACATGAACGATGGGAAGTGCTGTTATACACTTTATAAACATAAGAGAGGTTTATTTTAAATAGATTCACGGTGGCTGAAATCTCCAAGTTTACCGACACATAGTCATAGACGGTAATCTTCCAGTTTAGGGGGTGAAAAAAAGTAAATAAAAATACAAGGGAAATAACTTAACGTCTTACTAGTATTATCCGTAATACTCTAAAATGTTTTTTTTTGTTTTGCTGTTTATAAATAAATCACACACGTGATTGAAGTTAACTGTTTATATATAAATCACACACGTGATTGAATATCATAGTACCGGCTGCATAATTCACTAATATTCCAATATTCTTCTAATATTAATTGACGAGTGAGGATTTCAATTTGAGGAACAATAAGTTGTTGTGCAGCCGGTCTTCCACGAGACATTTTCGATCTCTCATCCGGTACTATGATATTCAATCACGTGAGTGATTTATATATAAACAGTTAACTTCAATCACGTGTGTGGTTTATTTATAAACAGCTAAAAAAAAAAACACATTTCAGAGTAGTACGGATAATACTAGTAAGACGTTAAGTTATTTCCCTTGTATTTTTCTTTACTTTTTTTACCTTCGTAAACTGGAATAAGTCGAAACGTATAGCATGCAAAACACGCAAGTATGATGCAACTGTATAACGTACACACACACACACACATATATACAAATGATCACACGCGCACACACTGGTGTATACACACACTCGAGCACAAACTGAAACCTTGTTACTGACACAAACGCGTGCGCGCATACACGCACATATATGCCTACACATGTACATGTACACACAGGGTGAAATCATTTAAGATTCACACACCCACAAATATATTCGCATTTACATTATATGAAACCGTGTTTCGCACATGCACGTATGCATAAGTACACGAACAGACACTAGCTGATACCCTGTTAGACACAAAAACATAGTGATGCGCACAGCCATGCAAACAAACACTCAGTCACTCACTTGGAGGGGAGGGTGTTTGTGTGCATCCCCTCTCCTGGTGACAGATCTTGAAATTTCGTTGCTTATTACGAAAAGAAAAGAACTTAGAAAAAATTTCTCCCTAACTTTTTATACTTCCGTACATACATACCTACGTACGTACAAACATACATACATACATACATACATACATACATACATACATACATGTGTGTGTGTGTATAGGGGTGTAAAAAGTTAGGGAGAAATAATGTAGGCTCAGTCGAGTGATTGTGGTATACACAGTCGGTTAGTCTGTAGCATAAACACTGCTTGTATGGAAAATACAGATGACTCGATAATTGATCATAAAATTTATTTATCAATGCACCAAATACATTTCGTCCCATATCGAGATTAAACATAAATTTCCGATAAGATGATAGATGCTATACACTCCATTTCGAAAACAACTAACATTGTTTATAATGCGATAATCAAATGTGTGAATAAAAGAAATGGAAGAGGTAGTCGAGTACTACAATTGTTTCAAAAGCATATCGTGTGCATCTTACGTAACATTACGAATGTCTCGTAACCGTCTGGTGTACTTTTTCATCAGATACATACGACAGTTTGACTGCAAATAGTCCGCCGTGATGGAGAATGCAAAACAAAGCCGGGCTCGCAGAAAGAATAAAAAAAAAGGTGAAAGCGGAAATTGAAATCGTTAAAGAACGAATGGTGTGCCCTACTCAACGATTACCTTAGCGAGATAGATAGGGGTGTGGTTTCATTTCTTTATCAGCCTACTTGAAATATTGTTGTGGCTGCTGTAGATTATAATCGCATTAATGTATATATGGCATCAATAATGGGCAACCTGCGCGCCGAAAGTTGTGATGATTATTGCGAGGGATAGATAAATATGAATAATAAAATGTCATATGAGTTTTAAAAAAAACGGAAGAAGAAAGAAAATAGAAATGAAAAAGAATAAGGATAAAGTAAGGTGATGATAGTAGGCTACCTGCATGTATACATACGCGAATACACTAGTCCACGCGTACTTTCACAGAAAAAAAAAAACGAGAAACTATGTAGACGTACGTGTACGAAGTATATCAGTATATACATATAACCATTGGCACTTATGTAAACATATGTAAACAAATATACGTGCACATATACATACATATACGTGCATATAGAGACACACACATACACACACATATTCTTAGATAACACACACGGTTAATTATACGAATATGTATCTATAAACCCGCTACCCACGAATATGCGAAAAAAGAATAAAATATAGGTAGAAGTATATACATACTTAGACATAAATCTTTACAAATGAATACCATCGTGCGATATTCAAACAATGGTGCAATAAGAAGTATATATGTAACCACATATACATGTAAGCATGCATACATGCAGACATACGCTGGAAGTTAATTAAAGACAACGACAGAAATAAGAAATCTTGCGACAAAAAAATAAAAAACTGAAATGAGACAGGTAAAGAAAGTTACATGTGTAGTTATAGATACATAAATTCATTCGCACAAAGAAGCACTCACGAGCTCGTTTAAGTCGATGGTCTTATAGTAAAACGAAATATGAAAACATATTGGTAGTAAGAATTAGAATATAACATGACACTCAGGGAAATCGGAAAGTAACCGAATAAGTTAGTCGTCTGGAGCAAAAGGTATGGGAAGTATACTAATGTCAGCCAGATCCCCTCTTCGCCACAGAGGAGTAATGTAGCATCCAGAGTTTGATATAGTAGTTAATAAAAAATAGATGAAAAGTCTACCAGGGAACATCATAATTGCACTAAATAATATTAAATACACAAAGTACAGACCTAAAGGCAAGTGAAAACGAGTTACCGTATGAATTTTTCAGTAGTTATAAGTAGGAAGTGACAGGAATTGTCTAACAAGAAGTAAGGTTTGGAGCGAAGGAAGGTGTTGCATAATGTTTTAATGATTTATCAAACGAGGGAAAATGGATTTCTTTAAGAAGTTATCATTAAATAGTAAGTAATGTTAAAAGGGAATTAGGGTTTGTCGTGGAGGAAGGAGTTGCGTAATCTATGCTTACATCTTATTGATAATGTTGTCCTTACTGTACATGATCTTCACCTCTGCAATGCATAAAAAGCACCTATTATTATAACCACTATAGGGTTTCGCGCGTTGAATGATCAGCCATTTGATACTGTAGTCAAAACAAATGGTTCTTTACTTTCCAAATTATTTTAAGATGTACCAGCAGCCTTATCTTCGGACCTATAGGTCATGTCGTGTAAGCTAGATTACAAATAGAATCAATGCCGTTCGTTAGGCACTTGTTATCTAATGGACAGAAGCAAGGACATTTACAATTGCACAATGTGTTTGAGATCCCATGCGGGGTGTAATTCAGGCCGTTGTACTCAGGGCAGTTATTGCCTTCACTAAACACACCATTAGTCTTAAATCAGTGGCAGGATTGGTAGGTTTATCGAA
>NC_142928.1:25051574-25069074 GCF_046866305.1 Octopus bimaculoides
AGAAAGAGAGAGAGAGTAAGAGAGAGAGAGAGAGAGAGAGTAAGAGAAAGAGAGTAAGAGAAAGAGAGAGAGAGTAAGAGAGAGAGAGAGAGAGAATAGAAGAGTAAGAGAAATAGGAGGGAGAAACGGAGAGGGGAAGGGAAAAGAGTGATTATGGAAAACTAGAAATGAACGAGAGAGAGAGAGAGAGAGAGAGGGGGGGGGGGAAGAACCGAAAATTAACAGAGAACGAAAGCTAGAGAGTGAGTATGAAAGAGAAAGAGGGAAGGAGAAAGAGTGACAATTGAAGGCTAAGAGAGAGAGAGAGAGAGAGAGGGAGAGAATAGGAGACTGACGGAGAAAGAGAGAGAGCGAACGAGTGAGATGGTGTAGAGAAAGGAAAAGACTAAGACAAGAAAATAGATAAACGAGATAAATGTCTTTCCTCACCAGTTCGTTTTAAACTTCAGAAAAAGTTTCGCTAATTTTCATCGTTGTTCCTCCAGCAATAAATATAAAAATTTTTTAAATGGGTTGAGTAAATTTTTCTTTCTCGTTTGCGCATAAAACACGCACACATACATACACGCGCGCACGCACGCACACATACACACCGATACACGTATACACACGCACAGCCGCACATACATGCATACACAGACGCTCGTGCACACACGCGTACGTGAGTACGCGCGCGTGTGTATGTAAGACCAACGCATAAAAGATACTCAGTAAAGTACTTAATACCTTAAGAAGCGGTGTGTATGTGTGTGAATATATGCATATACATACGTATAGATTGATATACATACATACGTACATATTCATATATATATATATATATATATATATATATATATATATATATATATATATATATATATATCAAAAGGATGTGTTATAATACTATTCCATGTATACAAAAACAGCCATATCAACAATCCAACATACCTCCATCGTCAGCTGTCCCACGGATATCATTATGGTTTCGACACCTGGGCAGAACCATTCAATCCGGTGGTGTCAACATAACTAAAATAAGTGTTGTTTGGGAACAATCATATCAATAAAACCACAGCTTTCAAACACATTTACCTAATGTACAACAATATCGCTAAATAAATTCAATAAGTAAATCTATAACCAACTCCTAAATATGTAACTAAACAGCGACCAAACCTTTAAGTCATACAAAAAATATTCCCTACAGTCTTCCATACTATAATGTAAAAGTGAAAGCTTAATAGCCACGGTCATTCAATCTAAATATAGGCAGGATTAAACGCTAACTTTACGATGAAAGTAAACAAAGTTTGTCTTTAGAAGCATTGAGATGTATTGTAAGATACAGAAATAAATTATTTCTCGAACGCGTGATAATGCTATAAATAGCGTGATCAGGATAAATTATCCATATAATGCAGAAAAATACGTTACCGGCCAGCCATGAGACTCGAACTCACATCTCTGTGATTACAGATCACAGAGATGTGAGTTCCTCATGGCTGGCCGGTAACGTATTTCTCTGCATTATATGGATAATTTATCCTGATCACATTATCACACGTTTGAGAAATAAATTTATTTCTGTAGCTGACTTTAAAACTAAGCTACAACAAAGAAATGTGTGTGTGTGTGTCTGTATAGGTACATATTGTATCCATATGTGTATATGTGTGTAAGTTTGAATATGTGCATGTGTATATATATATATATATATATATATATATATATATATATATATATATATATATATATATATATATATATGTATGAGTGTGTATGTATATACGTATGATTGAATGTATGTATGTATTATTCCTTTACTAGTTTTAGTCATTGGACTACGGGCATGCTGGAGCATTTAATCGCTTATAACGATTCCGGTACTTTATATATTTCAATTTGTTCCGTACGTCGTCAATCTCTATCAAGTAAGATACAGATATTTAATAAAAGCTAAGCTTAACAAAATTTTCATTCATTCCATATCCAGTGTCAAAACAGAAACCTTTTCAGTAAAGGAATAATACATACATATATTCATTCATACGTATATACATACACTTCTTTATGTAATTTACCACAATTCTAATCGTTGTTTTCTCAATAGTTTGTGATTTCCTAAACCATTCCTGAGTATATCAAGCTAGGCTCTCCTTTACAGTTAGCAGCGACAGATATATATAGAGTTTATAGCAAAGAAGATTTGTAAACGCTCAGATACTGGAGAAAGAGCTTTACCACTTCATTGTACAAACAGGTCTGGAGTCTAAAGTATGACAATAATTATTAAACATCGTTGTTGTACTTGGGGATGGTCATATTGCCAGTTTAGCCAATAAAAACACACGCACTGTATATTTGGTGTTAATTTGCTTCAGCTATATATTACATTATATTACATTATATTACATTAATCCTATTTCGGCCAGAGGTCAGAAGTGTGACGAAAGAACTCTGGCCTAAATAGGATTAATTTAATATAATGTAATATAAAGCTGAAGCAAATTAACACCAAATATACAGTGCGTGTGTTTTTATTGGCTAAACTGGCAATATGACCATCCCAAAGTACAACAACATCTGTTTCAACACACGATTTCACATAAAAAATCTTGCAAAACAAATATATAAACGGAATATTAAACATCGGCTTTTCCTTTAAAGAACACGCATATTCGTCCATTAATGGTTCCAGAAGATGTTGTCTATATCTTTTGGAGAAATATAACATTCTGCCACGGCCTTTTACAATTTTGATTAAAGATTGTAATTTGCAAATTTTTGTATACCCTTCCATCGCTATTTATTGAAAAAGTACTAAATGACTAAAATAGTTTATTTCCTATGTATAAGACTAGCCATATTATGAAAGTTTTCATGTCAATATGAAAAAAATAAAACATTAATTAACAATTACTAACTTCCTTGCTTATAGAGGGACATGGCCAAGTGGTTAGAGCAGCGGATTCGCGGTCGAGAGATTGCGGGTTCGAATCTTAGATCGTTTATGTTTATGAGCGAAACATCGAAGCTCCATGTGGCTACGGCAGAAGATAATAGCGAAACTCTGCTGACTCTTTCTCTCTTTTCTCCAGCATCTAGCAGCTTACCTGCGACGAACCGGCGTCTCGTCCAGGTGGGGAACCTATATGCCAATGTAACCGGGAAGCCGCCCTTGATGAGCCAGACATGGCTCGAGAAGGAACTAAAACAACAACAACAACTTCCTTGCTTATGAGTGTTGTAATGAATATGATACTGAAAACCTGAAAACGTCATGGAATTTTGCATGTGAATACATGAAAATATGTGTTCTGTCCATGACATTTGAATAGATGACTCCATGATATAATTTCAAACGATGGATATATATATATATATATATATATATATATATATATATATATATATATATATATATATATATATATATATATAGTTAATCCCCACCCCAACAAAAAATGAAGAAAAAGCAAAACAAGAAAAAGGAACAACAATGCAAGGACGTGGTACATGCAAAGTATTAAGAGACGCTCAGGGAAGGAAAGAAAGGGTGTTTTACGTTTCGAGCAAAGCTCTTCTTCAGAAACAGGAGACAGAAGAAAGTCCAAGAGAAAAGGAAGACGGAGGAAAAAAATTGCCAACAACCCACATTTAGTTACATTTTGGAATGTACATATACATTACCCACCTCCCAACTCCCACCTCCCAACACCCTCACATCACACCACACATCACTTCACAACACACCACCACGCACACACTAGCACTGACCAACTCCTTTCTCCCTTCCCCATTTTTTCACACCTACATACACACATACATACGTTAAGATCACCAGCATTCTCTCACACACACACACACACACACACACACACACACACACACACACACACACACACAGCTTCTCGTATTTAGATCACCGCTTCTTTCCCCTTCTGCTATCTCCTCTTTTTCTTAGCTCTCCTGTGTGAACTTTCTGTCCGGCAGTTGCCATGATAGATCGCTGACCACAACATGCAATTTTTTTTCTCCGTGTTTTTCTCCTTGTTTTCTCCTTATTCTTTCTGTTGAAGAGCGCAGCTCGAAACGTTAAAGACTTTCTCTATTCCCGAGCGTTAAACTAATACATCCTTTTGTTGTTTACACCACCTGTCCTCGTCTGTTGTTGTTTTTTCGTAAATTCTCCCATATATATATATATATATATATATATATATATATATATATATATATATATATATATATATATATATATATTCTTTTATTCTTTTATTTGTTTCAGTCACTTGACTGAGGCCATGCTGGAGCACCACCTTGAAGGGTTTTAGGCGAGCACATCTATCCCAGGGCATATTTCTTGACCCTAGTGCTTAATCTATCGGTCTCTTTTGTCGGGGACGTAAACATACCACCACCGGTTGCCAAGCGGTGATGGTGGGGGACAAACACAGACAAACTTGTAATCTGTATGTATATATGTATGTATGTGCATGCGTGTATGTGTGTGTGTATGTGCATGCATACGTATATGTATGTGTGTATATCTATCTATCTGTGTTTGGGTGGGGTATATAATGCAGTGTTACACCAGCTGAAGTGGAGGCGCAATGGCCCTGTGGTTAGGGCAGCGGACTCGCGGTCATAGGATCGCGGTTTCGATTCCCAGACCGGGCGTTGTGAGTGTTTATTGAGCGAAAACACCTAAAAAGCTCCACGAGGCTCCGGCAGGGGATGGTGGCGAACCCTGCTGTACTCTTCCACCACAACTTTCTCTCACTCTTACTTCCTGTTTCTGTTGTGCCTGTATTTCAAAGGGTCAGCCTTGTCACACTGTGTCACGCTGAATATCCCCGAGAACTACGTTAAGGGTACACGTGTCCGTGGA
Organism: Octopus bimaculoides; assembly: GCF_046866305.1. Classification (NCBI taxonomy): domain Eukaryota; kingdom Metazoa; phylum Mollusca; class Cephalopoda; order Octopoda; family Octopodidae; genus Octopus; species Octopus bimaculoides. The sequence continues at coordinate 25,056,448 of NC_142928.1, forward strand.
GTGCTCAGCCACTTGTACGTTAATTTCACGAGCAGGCTGTTCCGTTGATCGGATCAACTGGAACCCTCGACGTCGTAAGCGACGGAGTGCCAACAACAACACCAGCTGATATTGACTTGAAATTTCAGCACAGGCATTACTAACAACTATTGTCTTTAATATCTTTAATATCTAGGATAAGATAATTTTCCAGTGATGGCCATACTCGTCTACAAATTGACAGCCACTGTGTATATGTGTATGTCTGACTGTATGTATGCATGCATTAATGATTTTCTTTATGATTTAAGTTCATTGCAGAATTCAAGCCTGTCACTAACAAAATAACAAAGCTTTCTTGCTTTCAGTCATGTACGTAGCTATATTACATATTCGTTCATCTTCTCTATGGCTTCTTCGACTAGCACACTTAACAATTCACCTACATTATGCTCCCCAACTCTCTCTCTCTCTCTCTCTCTCTCTCTCTCTCTCTCTCTCTCTCTCTCTCTCTCTCTTTCTCACCTTTGTCTTTCTGTTTCTTCTCTCTTTTAGTATTCAGTTTCCTGTTCTTATCCAACCAGGAATTTCGCAAACGTTCAAGGTTGCTGTTGCTTCATGTAGAAGACACGAAATCATGATTTCCCGCAACTTCGACCTATATGTGTAGATGAATATTGTGTGTGTGTGTGTGCGTACGCGTGCGTGCATGCGCGTACGTGTGTGTGTGTGTGTGTGTGAGAGAGTGTGTGTGTGTGTGTGTGTGTGTGTGTGTGCCTGTGTGTGTTGCATGCGTGTGCGTGTGTATGAATGCGTGTCTATCTATCTATCTATCTATCTATCTATCTATCTATCTGTCTGTCTATCTATCTGTTTAATACAGAAGGGATATGAAACTTACCCTACATCAGCAAATGCATACTGCAACACATCAAATGGAGTCTCAAAGACAGAAGTGAGATGAAACTTTCTGAAGATCAGCAAAGGTCTGCTGCAGCAAGTCAGATGGAGAGTCTCAAAAGAGAAGGGAGATGAGACTTTTCCAAGATCAGCAAACGCATGCTGCAGCACCCAATGCTGAATCATTAAAACGATGTTATAATGATTAGACAGCAATCCAATAGAATAACTCTCAGAAACAGACTACGTACCAATTCGTTCTTCACACTTCCTGGAGCTGCTTTTAGATATGATTCATCCCATTCTTATAAAAATGATAATTTTGTCCAAATCAGTGTGCTAATCTCAAATTGTCATTTCTGCAAAGCTTTAAAATTTCCAAATGAAACTAATGCCGTGTGCTGCTCAGGCGGTAAGGTAAGATTGCCAGCACTACCAGCTCCTACTCAACCCCTTATAGATCTTCTGGAAGGCGTTTCTATCCAGTCAAAGGATTTTCTGAACGATATCAGACAATGCAACTATGCATTTCAAATGATATCGTTTGGTGCATCTTGGGAAATAGTTGAACATGGATTTACCCTGACGTTCAAAGTTCAAGGGCAAGTCTGTCACCTCATTGGTTCCCTGTTGCCCACAAATAAACAACCACAGTTCCTCCAAATTTACTTTACGAGTGATGTAGGACAACAAACCCAAAGAAGGTGTCAAAACTTCAGACGATCTATCATATTACACGCAATGCCGACTGCCGCAAAGGGGAGTATATCAACTGACAGCTTTTTGGTGCGTTCAAAAATCACATATACCCCACCTCCACCATCAATTTTCCATGACTGGTTAGGGATTCAAATACTCCAAACGGACGAATGACAAGTCGCTTAGCCGAATTAACCCATCATTTACTTCACCAATGTTTTGTCATCAACGCTACACTTTCCCGTATCACCTGTTTCAACATAGCTGCATTATATATACATACAAAGTATTCCATTTTAGTCACGTGCAACGCAGGATATCTCTTCCAGTATATATATATATATATATATATATATATATATATATATATATATATATATACTAGCAGTTAAGCCCGGTTTCACCCGGTCGGTTTGGATGATGTGGCTGTAAAACCTGCTCTGTGTACGCATTCGCCTTGTTTGGACACTTACGTTAAAAAACAAATTTAGAATAACTTTTTTCTGTCAAAATGCTAAAAATAACTGACCAAGAACAAAAACTAAAGCAAAACCAACCAAGATTCAACCAAATGAAAAAATAAACCCGAATTCTAAGCGAACATATATCCGAAAAAGAAGTTCACTGCAAAGCATAGATCAGTAATGTATTTCTATTATTTTTACTTGTTTCAGTCATTTGACTGCGGCCATGCTGAGGCACCGCCTTTAGTCGAACAAATCGATCCCAGGACTTATTCTTTGTAAGCCTAGCATTTATTCTATCGACCTCTTTTCCAAAACCGCTAAGTTACGGGGACGTAAACACACCAGCATCGATTGTCAAGCGATGTTGGGGGACAAACGCAGACGCACAAACATACACATGCATACACACACACACACACACACATATATATATATATACAAACATATATATATATATATATATATATATATATATATATATATATATATATATATATATATATGGCGAGCTTCTTTCAGTTTCCGTCTACCAAATCTACTCACAAGGCTTTGGTCGGTCCGAGGCTATAATAGAAGACGCCCAAGGTGCCACACAGTGGGACTGAACCTGGAACCATGTGGTTGGTAAGCAAGCTACTTACCACTCAGCCACTCCTGTATATATATATATGTATAGGTTGTTAGAGGTGATGTACAGATTTTGTGTATCAAGAAAAAGGAGGGAGTCAAGAATTTTGGATAATTCTTTATTTAACGCTTTCGTTCATTCGTTGGGACTCTTAACAATATATGTATGTGTATGTATATATATATATATATATATATATATATATATATATATACGTAAAATATAGGGTAGCGAGTTTTTTTGTTTTTGTTTTTTTTTTTGTAGAAATTTCACTACCAGTGGACTAGCATGTATAAAAAGTCAACAGACAACATATTCTCAATATAGAATAGTGTACATTTAAACACACGAGAAACTGCCATCAACAGGCAGCTTTACACGCTGGAAGAAGTAGTCAAAACGACCAAAACCACATTTAAGAGCAATTTTGAAGGGAATGAAATGTATATATATATATGTACATATATACATGTATATATAAGGATACTGATAGCTAGCTAGCTAGCTAGATAGATAGATAGATAGATAGACACATATTTATAATACATATACGCACATGCATACTCACACTCATACACACACACACACACACACACACACACACACACACGCGCGCGCACAAACGCATACAGACAAACGCGCAAGTACTAATACATCATCCTATAGACATCTTATTCGTACGCACCAAATGTCGGGGTGAAAGAGCGGTCAACTAGATTTATTTGTTTCTTGCCTCCCCCTTGAACTTATGACAGAGGAAATGAAAGAGTGCAGGAGTGAGGGTGTGAGGATAACATTAGATAAAGAGGGAAGCGGTAAAAGGTGGGGGACGGGAAGTGAAGAAACAAAGAAAGGAGATTTTCAACGGCTAAGTTTGTAGCGTTGAATGGAAATGTGTGTTTGAGGGGAAACATACTTCTACGATATCCGGTGGTTTGGAAGCGTATACATACAAATATATCCATCATTATTCTTTTTGTGAGCACACACACACACACACACACACACACACACACACACACACACGCAAAAACGTGGTGGGTCACATGCGCACGCACTTATGGTTCTATGGATGTACATAGGTATATTTGTATATACGAACATATAGTACATGGGATCTAGTTCAAAACGGGGGCACCAGTTTTCATTTATGTTTTATGTAGTGTTTTTGGTACCGAAAGACTTTCAAACTTCGTATACTTATCTATTTTGTGTTATAGAACAGAAAAAAAATTTTGTATTCGAAGTTATTTCATGTAAAAAAATTGTCTTATTTCGATAATTTCAACCAATCACTGACAAGTATTCAGCTGTTTATAATTACTCCTTTGGCAGTTTAAGCGGTTCCTTTGGCAGCTTAAGCGGTGTAAAGCGTGTTTAATCTCCATTACTTCTGACATTTTGCAGAGAGGCAACACACGTGTGTTCATTTTCCTTCGTTTTATTTTTAATATAATTTCGTTAACATCTGCCTGAACTGTATGTGTACAACATTTGCCCTAACCCTAACCCTAACCCTTCCCTCAAAAACCAAGCCTTGTGCCTATAATAGAAAGGTTTATTAGCTACTGCCAATATGCTTCAGCCATTTTTTGACAAGGAAATAATAATTTTATCACCGCCAGAATCGTTTGAGAATCGTTTGAGAATCGTTTGTTTACGTAGTCAGCACTTACTGTATTCGGCTGAATGGACGTCAGTCATTGGTTGAAATTACAGAAATACGACAACTTTAACATGAAATAAGTTGCAATATAATAATTTTTCTTAAGAAGACTAAGAGAAAAAGATGTTTTATATGACACATTCTACCAGTGTCCCAAGTTTCAAAGTGTTTCGTTAAGAAAATACTGGCGCCCCCGTTTTGAACTAGATCCGGTACATGTATTCGCTGCCAGCTATGCTATTATATATATATATATATATATATATATATATATATATATATATATATATATATATATTGTTTTGGCCTTACCCACGATCTTTTATACAATATATATATATAATATATATATAGGAAAAAGTTCGTGGGTAAGGCCAAAGCATTGCGAAGTAAATGCAAGGTAAATCACAAGAAAAGAAATATGTGAATTAATGTAGACGGACCTTGTATTCAATATTTCGGGGTTATGACCCCACTTTCAAGAAATTGGCGAATGTGCTGGTGTGCATTAATTCACATATTTCTTTTCTCGTGATTGACCTTGTATTTACTTCGCATTGTTTTGGCCTTACCTACGATCTTTTATTCAATATATTCTACTTAATGCTTCGGAGTAATTATTCCATTATGTGTGTGTGTGTGTGTGTGTGTGTGTGTGTGTGTGTGTGTGTGTGTGTGTGTGTGTGTATGTGTATGTGTGTGTGTGTGTGTGTGTGTGTGTGTGTATGTATGTATATATATAATAGGAATACAAAATACAAAATGGTGGGAAGTAGCATGCTTACCAACCACATGGTTCTGGGTTCAGTCTCACTGCGAGGCATCTTGGGCAAGTGTCTTCTACTTATAAGCCGTGGGCCGACCAAAGCCTTGTGAGTGGATTTGGTAGACGGAAACTGAAAGAAGCCCGTCGTATATATGTATATATGTGTGTGTGTGGGTGTGTCTGTGTTTGTGTGTCTGTGTTTGTCCCCCAACATCGCTTGACAACCGATGCTGGTGCATTTACGTCCCCGTAACTTAGAGGTTCGGCAAAAGAGACCGATAGCATAAGTATAGGCTTATTCTATCGGTCGATTAGCGCGACTAAAGGCGGTGATCCAGCATGGCCGCAGTCAAATGACTGAAACAAGTAAAAGAGAGAATAAAGAGTATATATATATGAGGACAATAATATGCAGTTTAATGCAGAAAAATTCTAAGTCCTGCGCTACCAGTGTCCAAAACTGAATAATAAATTTACAGGGTACACTGGTCCACATGGGATTACAATCCCAGAGCCTAAATCGGTGAAGGACCTGGGTGTCGACATGAGTGATGATACCTGGCTGGGTGGATCCTGTGAACGTTCAAAATCAGAGACAAGGAAACCATGATGGTCCTCTGGTGGACATTCGTCCTCAGCTGCCTGGACTACTGCTTCTATCTGTTGGTCACCCAACAGTGTAAAATTAACAGCGGGCCTTGAAACAATTCAACGAAGCTTCACAAAGAAGATCGTCTCGTTGCAACAGTGCAGTTCCCTGGAAAGGCTGAAACAGCTAAGACTCTACTCTCTGGAGCGAAGGCGGGAGAGGTATGTAGTAATATACATCTGGAAGATCTTGGAAGGAATTGTGCCAAATTTTGACTTTGAAAGCTACACCAATGCCAGAACGGGACGACACTGCATAGTGCCAAAGATCCCAGCGATGCCATCGCGCTTCTGGACCAGTTACTACAACAGTTTGGGTTTCAGGGGCCCACAGCTTTTTAATATTCTTCCAAAGAGCCTGAGGAACCTACACAAAGTGGATGTAGGTGTTTTCAAATCAAAACTGGACCTCTTCCTGTCGAGAGTCCCAGATGAACCTACCTCACGGCAAGACGTGCAAATAAGGGTAGCGACATTAAACTCTCTGATTCAGCAAATGCTATATATTAGAGGAGACTGTCAATAATAACAGTGAAGCAAAACGGCGGGGTTCCAGCATGGTCGCAGCTCTGAGCTGAAACTATAAAAAATATGTGTGTGTGTGTGCGCGAGTGCTATGGGTGTGTGTGTGTGTATGCAGGGGAGCAGTGCGTGATTTGTTTTACTCATTCCAGCCCAAGAGCCATGTTGGGCCGACATCTGCAGTTTGCTTTTAGTGAATAAAACTGTTTGATATCGCTACACATAGATGCTCTTCTTTTCGACAGTTCACCTGGGATCTCAGACAGGATGTCTCGGTTCTTTGTGAATTCATTTGCATCCATTCCATGTAGATTTCTCGAGTTTATATATACATTTATATAAGCATGTGCGCGCGCGTGTATTATATGTGCGTGTGCGTATGTATTATATACGTGCGTGTGCGTATGTATTATATACGTGCGTGTATGTAAATATTGGCAATATATATACACGCGCACATACATATTCATACATACACATACGCACATATATACATACACATACATGTATATATGTACATGTGCATACACAATATGTATAACTGTATAAAAAATGTAATCTGATGCACTGTGTGTGTGTGTGTGTGTGTACGTATGTTATTAAATAATATTTGTAACTCCTCCCAAATGTAATGGAGTACCACCGTCTTTCGTTTTTTGTTCACTCACTCGTTTTATGTATGTATATATGTGTGTGTGTGTGTATATATGGACGTATGTATGCGTATATATATGCATACATACATATATTCACACGCTTATATATATATATATATATATATATATATATATATATATATATATATATATATAGGCGTAGGAGTGGCTGTGTGGTAAGTAGCTTGCTTACCAACCACATGGTCCCGGGTTCAGTCCCACTGCGTGGCATCTTGGGCAAGTCTCTTCTACTATAGCCTCGGGCCGACCAAAGCCTTGTGAGTGGATTTGGTAGACGGAAACTGAAAGAAGCTTGTCGTATATATGTATATATATATGTATGTGTGTATGTGTTTGTATGTCTGTGTTTGTCCCCCCAACATCGCTTGATAACCGATGCTGGTGTGTTTATGTCCCCGTAACTTAGCGGTTCAGCAAAAGAGACCGATAGAATAAGTACTAGGCTTCCAAAGAATAAGTCCTGGGGTCGATTTGCTCGACTAAAGGTGGTGCTCCAGCATGGCCACAGTCAAAAGACTGAAACAAGTAAAAGAGTAAAGAGTATATATATACATACATACATACATACATATATATACTCAACTATATATATGTGTGTGTATATATATATATATATATATATATATATTGTCTCCGTATTCTTTCTGTTGAAGAGCGTAGCTCGAAACGTCAAAGACTTTCCGTATTCCCGAGCGTCATACTAATATATACTTTTGTTATTTACACCACCTGTCCTCGTCTGTTGTTATTTTTTGTATATTCTCCCATATATATATATATATATATATATATATATGTGTGTGTGTGTGTGTGTGTGTGTGTGTGTGTGTGTGTGTGTGTGTGTGTGTGTGTGTATGTATATATAGATATAGATATAGATAGAGAGAGAGATAGACAGACAGATAAATAAATAAATATATATATGTGTATGTGTGTATATGTATGTATATATGTTTGTATACATATATAAAACACAGCATTTTTTTGTATAAAATACCATAGATATTTCAACAGCCATTACTTAAAGGTAGGTCACTCTTATCTGGACACCATCGCTTCTCAGATTTCATTTCACCATCTAAGACATTACACCCAGCCAACAGCACCCGAATGTTGCAGCTTATAACAGCTTATAACTTCAGGAACATTACTTACTAATCGGAAGATCCTGCCTCTCAAAGATAGTATATCTCACATTACTTACCACGAATACCTTTAAGAACAGACACAATCAGCCTACGTACACATTCATTTGTGTCGAGAGACAGAGAATTCTAGGCTGCAATTTGTTTGAGCCGAAAGTGTACGAATAACCTAGATCATGAAAGTCAGAGTAACGTAGTGATCAAACTGAAATATTTTCAGTTCATTAAACGTTCATTAAGATCGCTTAGCAGAAGGTAATAAGTCTTTTATTCTGTGTCGTCGTTTATGGATCCATTACCACGCTCAATAGACTTTCGTCGGCCCAGCTAGAGTGCTCTCCTCTACACAACAAGTTACTTGCTTTTACTACCAGCATCAGCTAAGGCGTGCTATAACTGTTCACGTGACTCATTTCGATATCGAAAATTGTGACCTTCTGACACAGTTTGACACCAAAATCATCACGATATCGTCTGAAAGACTGCACATTTCGGAAATTCTGAGTTGCAATGGAATGAATAATGAATTGCCTTCACGATTATCTACCACACGTTGTGTGAGCACCTTTGGTTTGTGACCTAAGAAATATATGTGTGTGTCTGTACGTATGCGGGTAGGTATTCATCCATATGTGAAGGCATTTATATACACCCTCAGACAACCACGCACACATACATACCGACATACGTCTCCCTACACACACACACACACACACACACACACACACACACACACACACACACACACACATATATATATATATATATATATATATATATATATATATATATATATATATATATATATATATATATATATATATATATATATATATATACCAGTTTCCTGGTATTAAATTGGTATTAATTAATATCGAATTTTTACCATATTATGTTAATTAACCATAATCACATTTCTCAAAGTTGGTAAATTCAAAGCAGAAATTATTTTCTGCAGAGATATTTTCCGGATTCAGCGCGCCAAAACTAAGACTTTTGAATTTTAATCTTTATAATGAATAGAATCACGTGCACGTTTTCACTGGTTGAAGACAACTAGCACGAGATTCTGTTCGATTATAAGAATATCGGCAATCTGTACTGAAGATAAATAGATACTTTTATTTTGGAAGTATTGATTTTGAAACTATAGTCTGCAGATAATCGAGGTATGTACAATTTTCACTGGTCTAGCCCGCCTGCTTTTGCTCCGCTGAATCCGTATTTGAGAATTTTTTAAGTGAGCTTCTAGCATATTGACAGACAGGTCACTGGTCAAAACAACACATACATACTCAGACAAAGAGATATACGCACACTCTCACGTACACACACCTAACATCCCCACCGACACAAAAAACACTCAAACACACACTCATACACATTCCACAATAAACTCTGGGACCAATAAAAACGGCACACACACACACACACACACACACACGGACACAAACACACATATATACACACACACATAGAGATGTGCACAAAACCAGTCCCAAAAACCAGTGAACCATGACAGACTGTCACAGACCAACCAAAAATAAAATTAAAAAATCCTTTTTAACTCTTCTTCCCTCCCATCCCAGCTAGCCAGTCATACTGTCTCTTAAGACAGTAAAACATTCCCTCAATATACACAAGAGGAAAAAGCCAGGTCAGTTCCTCTTCAACTTTATTGTCAAAGAATATGTATAAGAATATGTATATGTATTGTCAAAGAATATGTATAAGAATATGTATATGTATTTTTCCATATGTGTATTTTCATACACTCTTTTTAACATTTTCATTTTAATATCAGAGAATGTGTGATAATCAGTATGTAACACTACAAAGTTCATACAAAGCTTTATACTTTAAATATATTTTATCATCAAAGAATGTATATATGCATTTTAATTCTCGAACTGTTTTTTAACATTTTTTATTATTCTCCTTTTTCTAAAAAAGTGAAACCGGTTAAGTAAATAAATATTTAAAAAAAAACAAAAAAAAACAAAAACAAAAAAACAAGTGCATTTTCAAACCTTCTTTCATATATATATATATATATATACTTGTGTATATAAGATTGACCAGTGACCTGTCTGTCAATATATATATTACTCTTTTACTCTTTTACTTGTTTCAGTCTTTAGACTGTGGCCATGCTGGAGCACCGCCTTTTAGTCGAGCAAATCGACCCCAGGACTTATTCTTTAGAAGCCTAGTACTTATTCTATCGATCTCTTTTGCCGAACCGCTAAGTTACGGGGACATAAACACACCAGCATCGGTTGTCAAGCGATGTTGGGGGGACAAACACACACATACAAACATACACACACACATACATATATATATATATACATATATACGACGGGCTTCTTTCAGTTTCCGTCTACCAAATCCACTCACAAGGCTTTGGTCGGCCCGAGGCTATAGTAGAAGACACTTGCCCAAGATGCCGCGCAGTGGGACTGAACCCGGGACCATGTGGTTGGTAAGCTAGCTACTTACCACACAGCCACTCCTACGCCTATATATATATATATATATATATATATATATATATATATATATATATATATATATATATATATATATATATATATATATATATATATATATATATATATATATATATATATATATATATATATATATATATATATATATATATATATATATATATATATATATATATATATATATATATATATATATATATATATATATATATATATATATATATATATATATATATATATATATATATATATATATATATATATATATATATATATATATATATATATATATATATATATATAAAAGTAAATGAGTATATGCATATATACGTACAGGTATGTGCATACCGACATCCACCTGTATGTATAGGTGCATATCTGGGTACAGGACATTGCAAACAAACGTAGACGAGAACACACGAGCCACATAGAGAACATTCTACTTCATCAGCTACCCACGTTTTAACACCGGCGTTTCGACGAGCTTCGGGCAGGACGCAACGTTAAAACGGCTCGTCCCATGGATCGCAGATTAAATCTGTATACGCAAATTAAATCTAGCCATGGAGGAATGTGGTGGCGGACGAAAAACAAGACAGGAAAACAAACAGAAGGCTTTACGGCCAGACGAGAAAAATTATGTGTGTATGAACGCGATGAGGCACGGAACCGAGAGAGACAAAGTGGTAGCGTGTGTTACTTAGCGAAAGCCAAGGAAGGAAAGGATTATTGACCGGAAGCATGTGACCATGCCGGTGTAAAGGGAAGAGAGAGAGTGGTAGAGGGAGAAAGAGAGGGAGGAAGTAGAAGAATGGTGAGCAACGAGAGGAAAAGAGAAAGAGAGGAAATATGAGGGGGAAAAGGAGATACGTAGTAGTAACAGAGGAAGAACAAGAGGGGTAAGGCGAGATACGTAGTAGTACAGAGGAAGAACGAGGGGGGGGGGGAGAAAGGAAAGAGAAAGAGATAGAGTAGCGTCGGAGGATAAGTTTACGAACTACTTACAATTTTTGTGAGACGCTGCGTTCAATCATGTAAAAACAAAAGTAAATGAGTATATGCATATATACGTACAGGTATGTGCATACCGACATCCACCTGTATGTATAGGTGCATATCTGGGTACAGGACATTGCAAACAAACGTAGACGAGAACACACGAGCCACATAGAGAACATTCTACTTCATCAGCTACCCACGTTTTAACACCGGCGTTTCGACGAGCTTCGGGCAGGACGCAACGTTAAAACGGCTCGTCCCATGGATCGCAGATTAAATCTGTATACGCAAATTAAATCTAGCCATGGAGGAATGTGGTGGCGGACGAAAAACAAGACAGGAAAACAAACAGAAGGCTTTACGGCCAGACGAGAAAAATTATGTGTGTATGAACGCGATGAGGCACGGAACCGAGAGAGACAAAGTGGTAGCGTGTGTTACTTAGCGAAAGCCAAGGAAGGAAAGGATTATTGACCGGAAGCATGTGACCATGCCGGTGTAAAGGGAAGAGAGAGAGTGGTAGAGGGAGAAAGAGAGGGAGGAAGTAGAAGAATGGTGAGCAACGAGAGGAAAAGAGAAAGAGAGGAAATATGAGGGGGAAAAGGAGATACGTAGTAGTAACAGAGGAAGAACAAGAGGGGTAAGGCGAGATACGTAGTAGTACAGAGGAAGAACGAGGGGGGGGGGAGAAAGGAAAGAGAAAGAGATAGAGTAGCGTCGGAGGATAAGTTTACGAACTACTTACAATTTTTGTGAGACGCTGCGTTCAATCATGTAAAAACAAAAGTAAATGAGTATATGCATATATACGTACAGGTATGTGCATACCGACATCCACCTGTATGTATAGGTGCATATCTGGGTACAGGACATTGCAAACAAACGTAGACGAGAACACACGAGCCACATAGAGAACATTCTACTTCATCAGCTACCCACGTTTTAACACCGGCGTTTCGACGAGCTTCGGGCAGGACGCAACGTTAAAACGGCTCGTCCCATGGATCGCAGATTAAAT
>NC_142928.1:25074074-25086574 GCF_046866305.1 Octopus bimaculoides
TGTGTGTGTGTGTGTGTGTGTGTGTGTGTGTGTGTGTGATCAGCTTGAAAAATTGTTAAAGCACTTGGACATTTTCCTACTTCTCTTGACATGTAACCAATAGTAGCCTTAATTCACAAATAAAGAAATCACATTTACCCATGCGGTACTGAACACTCATTTTCACCGTTCGCCATATACGTACATATACATACATACGTACATATACATACATACATACATACATACATATATATATATATATATATATATATATATATATATATATAAATATATATATATATATATATATACAAAGTTTTAAATTTTTACATGTATGTATGTGTGTATGTATGTATGTATGTATGTATATGCAATAATATACATATGGAAAATCCTAGAAGGGCTAGTACCTAACTTTGGCATTGAGTGTTATACAAATGCCAGAACTGGCCCCCATTGTATTGTAACCAAAGGTACAATTCAGGACCAGCTACTGCAATAGGCTAGGGTTGAAAGGCCCACAGCTTTTAAATGCCCTGCCACAAAAAAATAAGAAATTTGCATAAGGTGGAAGTAGATATCTTCAAAAAGGAACTAGACATCCTTCTCTCCACAATACCGGGTGAACCAACAGCCCGATATGAAGTACAGTCGAGGATAGCGGAAACAAATTCCCTTATGCACCAAATGTACGTACCAACAGCTGGAGCAAAAGCACATTACAAGAGTGGTGATGAGGAAGTCAGAAAGACTATTGCGGTGCTCCAGCATGACCACGGCCGCATGGCTGAAACGAGTAAAAGAGTATATATATATATGTATGTATATATGTATGTATATATATGTGTGTGTGTGTGTGTGTGTGTGTATGTATGTATGCCATTATAGACTGTTATAATGGCATATGGTTTTTGAAACGCGAGGAGAAGCTCTTGTCATAGGCTCTTGGTGCATGTGTCTACGACGCTACTCGTTATTAAAATAAATATTACACAGACAAGATAGACTAACGAACCCACAAACTCGCATACTCACAGTCATTCACACATGCGCACACAATCACACACATACTAGCTCTCACATGTGGACGTACATATCTCCCCCACCATTCGGTATGTTTATGTTTGTTTCTTGTATTTTGACAACTTTTCATGTTGTACTGAATGTTTTGAAGCACCCGAGGGATTACGCAAACGTATGAAGTGTAAATTCTTTAATCATATATTATTAGTACTGCTTGCTTCATTCACATAAAGCTGGTACTTCATATTGGTTTCAAATTTTGGCACAAGGCCAGCAATTTCAGAGAAGGGTGTAAGTCGATTATATCGACCCTAGTGCTCAGTTGGTACTTTTTTTTATCGACCTCGTAAGGATGAATAACAAAGTCAACCTCGGCGGAATTTGAACTCAGAACGTAGAAGCAAACGAAATACTGCTAAGCATTTTGCCCGCGGTGCTAACTATTCGGCCAGCTCGTCGCCTTAGAAAACTAGCTCTTCATATTTCCTTGTAAATACATTCTTGGTGACAATATGTCGGATTTCCCTCACCCAAATCCCACCCTTCCAACCCAGATCATCTGTTGACTGCAGTTAAGCCTGGTGTTGGATATGAAACTATGTTTTTATTTAATGGATATAAAAACGGCAGGAGGAGAGAAATGCTATGTATTCATTCATACATACATTCGTATACAGAAATGTATACAAACATATACAATAAGATGGCGAGGTGGCAGAAACGTTAGCACGCTGGGCGAAATGCTTAGCCGTATTTCGCCTGACGTTACGTTCTGAGTTCAAATTCCGCCGAGGTCGACTTTGCCTTTCATCCTTTCGGGGTCGATAAATAAAGTACCAGTTACGCACTGGGGTCGATGTAATCGACTTAATCTGTTTGTCTGTCCTTGTTTGTCCCCTCTATGTTTAGCCCCTTGTGGGCAATAAAGAAATAAGAAACATATACAAACATGCACACACACACAGAGAATCATAATATGCCCCGGGCCGACCCATGCTTTGTGAGTCAATCTGGTTGAGAGAAACTATGCGGAAGCCTCTCGTTTATGTGTGTGAGTGTGTGTGTGTGTGTGTGTGTGTCTGTGTGTCTGTGTTTAGTATTTGTTCCCCCTGCACCAACACTTGACCGGTGTCGGCTTATGGCCCCGTAATCTAGCGGTTCAGCAAAACTATATAAGTACTCGTGTCGCTCCTTCGTTCGACAGAACTATTCAAAGCGGTACCCCAGCATGGCTGCAGCCCTACGACTAAAACAGATTTTAAAAAATGTTAAAAGCTAATACACACACATACACATGGAGTTGTATATGTTTTGTTTTCATAAATATGAAGTACACTTGACGAGTGACAGGTATCAACATTTTCACGCGAGAATATAAGCGGAGTTTATATAAGCGTATATCACTTGAACGTGTGTTTACAACGTGTGAATTCTTCTTCAGAGTGTAGGTATGGCTTTAGGTCAGAAAATGATAGAGTAGCAAGGCCGAATGAAGACTCATAGAGGCCCGATGCACTTAAAAGATTTTGACGGCCCAGTACATATGCAATTAAAATCAGAAACAATAATATTTGTTGGCACTCCGTCGCTTACGACGTCGAGGGTTCCAGTTGATCCGATCAACGGAACAGCCACTCGTGAAATTAACGTGCAAGTGGCTGAGCACTCCACAGACACGTGTACCCTTAACGTAGTTCTCGGGGATATTCAGCGTGACACAGTGTGACAAGGCTGACCCTTTGAATTACAGGTACAACAGAAACAGCAAGTAAGAGTGAGAGAAAGTTGTGGTGAAAGAGTACAGCAGGGTTTGCCACTATCCCCTGCCGGAGCCTCGTGGAGCTTTTAGGTGTTTTCGCTCAAGAAACACTCACAACGCCCGGTCTGGGAATCGAAACCGCGATCCTATGACCGCGAGTCCGCTGCTCTAACCACTGGGCCATTGCGCCTCCCGAAACAATAATAAACCATAAAATAAATGTATCTTTTTCAAAATGGCTGGAAAATTTCTTTAATTTTTATATACATCCACTTTATTTATATTTGAAATGTTTTCTACTTTTCTTTGTTTTTCGTTTATCAGGTCCTCACCGTGACACTATGAACACTTCGTAATTATATTTCCGATCATGTAAACCGCTTTGAATATTATTTTTGCAAATTTAAAGTAATTTCTTTTGTGCCGTAAACCATTTACCATTTGCGTGGTGCAGCCCTTCTCTAAACACGAGTTTATTTTGCTTAATGGTTAATCCAGTGTTGTACTGTAATTATGATTAACAGTCGGCATTAAGACCGGGGGAAAATCCAGTGGGTGCAGGGGGAATCAAAGCCTTTGATTCTGTCCCCAAAGATGCACTTTGTATAGTAGCCAGGAAGCTGGAATGGGTAATAAAATGGTAAGAAGCATTTGATCTTTCCATGACAGCGTAGGGGCTATTGTCTAGTGCAGTCATGGGCATAGCACGCCAAACGAAAACATGACCTTCAGCTTTTTTTTTTGGGGGGGGGGGTTCTAGTAGTGCAGTCGGCCTAATGATGAACCATGCCTGGCTTTGTGTCTTTTCCTGACTCAACAGATGCTAATCAATGTAACCAATGTTGTGTTTCTGTACCCATTGCTCTTCGAGTTCTTTCCAGAATGTTGGAGAATTTGCATTTTACGACTTTTGGTTAATAGAAGCGGCCGAAATGAGCTTCTTCCACGGGGTTCATTGCTGAAAACGCTTCTTTTCTGTATTGAGAAGTCACAACTCAAGCAATACGGTTATGTGATTAGAATATCGCAGGAAAAAATCGCAAGACAGATTCTTCAAGACGAACCAACCCACTGGAGACCTAGGGGTATATCAAGAATTAAATGGTTGGATAATATCCACTGTTTCAATTGGTCACGCTTGAGAATCCAGCCAGAAAGCGTGGACGAGGTACCTAAGAGTAAGATGGGTGGACAGCAATAAGGATGGATATCCAGTTACAATTCTACCATGGACCTCATGAACCAACAGAGATTTCTTAATAGTAGCAAGACTATCCAGAATTTTAGTATTTGGATTTCTGGACGCTTGGTGCACACATATTGATTTCATATTTTGACACAAGGCCAGCAAGTTCCGGGGACAGGGTAAATCGTTTACATCGATCCCAGTGCTCGATTGTTGCTTATTTTATTGACCTTGAAAGGATAAAAAGCAGAGTCGACCCCCGGAGGAAGTTGATCACAACGTAAAAATGGACGAAATACTGCTAAGCATTTTGCCCGACGTGTTAACAATTCTGCCAGCTCGCGGACTTGGTGCACACACATCAAGAATAACCTTGTACAACACCGATAATTCTGTTCCTGCAAACAAAGATTTTGGCCTTATCATGAATATCTGGAGGACCGAGTTAGCTCACCAATCAGGTTAGCTCACCAATCTTGCGATTCTTTCTTGCGATATTCTAATCACATGTCCGTATTGCTTGAGCTGTGACTTCTCAATACAGAGAAGTAGCAGTTTCAGCAATGAACCCTGCGGAAGAAGCCCATTTCGGCCGCTTGTATTTACCAAAGTCGTAAAAATGCAATTCTCCAACATTCTGGAAAGAACTCGAAGAGCAATGGTTACAGAAACACAATGAGGTACTAAAAAAAAAGGTAAAGACCCCTTTCGGTCATGAATAACCATGGGATTGTACCTAGAAAGTACCCCTGCGAGGAACAAGTCTGGGCAAGGTTGCTTATGGAAGGCCAACAGTCACCCATGCATACCAGTCTCCCCTCTCCACGCCACTGATGTTATCCATGGGAAAGGCAAAGGCCGATACAGCTTAGCACCAGTGATATCGCAATTCATTTCTACAGCTGTGTGAACTGGAGCAACATGAAAAGTGCCTTGCCCAAGAACACAAGACACAACCCGGTCCAGGAATCGAACTCACTCATCCAACGCTCTAACCACCGAACCATGCTCCCTCAAATCAGGTACTAACGTGTTTTATAGATGGCTCAGCTCTGAAAGTAATTCGTCTATTCCTTCACCTAATTTTGTTCAGTCATAAAAAAGCAGCGCCCTTCACAACGATCTCTCCCTGAATGTGATGTAGACGCTAAAAGTACAAGATTGGTATGTTTCCAGGATTGGTGTACTAATAACAGCAAACATAGATCTTGACAGGTTTTCAAATTTGTTCCCAACAAGCCATCTACAATATTTTTTAATGGTTTGGTCTGGTGCACTACACACCCCACAGCCTTCGTAGGATTTAGGTATGTGAGTGAGTGTTTATGTATGTAATGACGTACGTATACATACATACATACATACATACATACATACAAACATGTGTATGTAAGTATATATGTATGTGCATGCATATATATATATATATATATATATATATATATATATATACATCACACCTAACACTCTACACATATATATACATATGTATATATATATATATATATATATATATATATATATATATATATATATATATATATTCATATATATATATATATGTGCATACATATATACATATATATACATACATACACATATATATATATGTATATATATATTGATATATATATATATATATATATATATATATATATATACACATACATACACACATATATATATGTATATATGTATGTATATGTATGCGTAAATGCTTGTTTTTTTATGTCCAAGTTGTATGTAAAAACAACTGAACGTTAAACTGAAAAAAAACTATTCAATACTTTTTAGGACATGTTTATTAAACTCTTGTGAACGGAGGGTGATGTGACAGCGATTCTGTGCTTTAGTTTGCTAGCCTTTTCTTTAGACGCTCTGTGTATGTGTGTGTGTGCATGATTGTGCGCGTGTGTGCGCGCGCGAGCGCCTGTTTGCGCGTCACGCACATACACACACACACTATCAGAACCATTCTAAAGAGATTTACAGTTTCTTCTAAAATTTCTCTTTCTCACCTCGTCCCTACCCTCTTCCCACTCCTTTTTGTTGTTGTTGTCCTTCTTCTTCTTCTTCTTCTTCTTCTTCTTCTTCTTCTTCTTCTTCTTCTTCTTCTTCTTCTTCTAATTATTACTATTATTGTTAATACTATTATTATTATTATTATTATTATTATTATTATTATTATTATTATTATTATTATTATTATTATTAGCGCTGTATGATCGCCTTTTCCTTCCTATTTCTTTCATTATATTTTCTTTCGCACTTTTGCGCTTGTTTATACTCTACCTCTTATATTCTACCTTTCCAAAAAAAAAAATTAATAAATAAATAAATAAATAAATAAATGAAAAGCCGTAAAGACAGAAACAAGAGTATATCACCCGAAATTTATCACTTAGCCACAGAGTTAACACTAGTTCTTGAAGCATTAAGCATACTTTATACTCCATAAAATAGCATGAAATAGTATGTACAGATATACATTTAAACTAACACGCAATAATACATATACTGTTGGAGCTTAAACCAAACTTGTCTACTTTAAATAAGAAAGTAGGTTGCATATTATCATATTTGTACCCTATTTCCATATGTCTTATAATATAAACGTGAAAGATTTATGTGAACATCAAGTGTCATTTGAATTCGTACTTGTATGCAAGTATTGGCTGTGTGATTATGAAGCTCGTTTTGCAACCACGTAGTTTCGGTTTCAGTCCTACTGTGCAGCATAATTGGGTCGACCAAACCCTTTATGAGTGAATTTGGTTGACGGAAGCTGCGTGCAAACCCGTCGTATATGAGTGTGTGTGCGTATATATATATATATATATAATAACTTCTACTGCGCACACTACTACTATTACTATCACTTCCCTGTCTATCTCTCTCCCTCTCTTGTTCTTCATCCTTTCTGTTTTTCTCTCCCAACCCTCCCCTATTCTTCTCTTCCTTTCACCGTTCCCTCTCTCTCATTCCTCCTCCTTGACCCTCTCGTCGCTGACACGTGACGAAAGGGATTCTTTCTTTCTACTTCCTGCCTTCCTATAAAGAAGACGTGAATTTTTTTGCCTCTCATTCACATCTAACTTCACGTTCAAAATAATAATTTTTCTATCGTCTTGGCCTAACAGCCCTTACCGTTTGTTTTCACTGTTCTACATTGTTTTTACCGTCTTGTTCTCACTGTCCTGTTCTTGTTTACACTTTCACCCTCCGCAAAAAATTCTAAATTTTACTTAATTTGCTTTGCGGCAAGGACTGTTCCAACGAAGTCACGTATTGTCCTTGCCTTCGAAAAGGCGGAGTAGATAGAACAGGTACAACTGAAGAAGGAAAATATTCTTTATGTTGCATGTCTCGTTTCTCTGTTTGTTTTTTTTTCGTTTTTCGAAAAAAGTTCGTTTTCTGTCTTCGTCTTTATGTTTTCGTTTCTCGCATATATTTATATATTATTTATGTTATAATATATATATATATATATATATATATATATATATATATATATATATATATATATATATATATATACATATATATATACACACACACACACACACATGTATATATATATATATATATATATATATATATATATATATATATATATATATATATATAAAACAAATAATAAATGAGTATATGCATATATACGTACATTTATGTGCATACCTACGTCTACCTGTATATATAGGTGCATATCTGGGTACAGGACATTGCAAACAAAACGTAGACAAGAAAATAATAATAACCAGAGTACAGAAAACACACAAGCCACATAGAGAACATTTTCCTTCATCAGCTACCCCCATTTTAACACCGGCGTTTCGAAGAGTTGGGCAGGACGCATCGTTAAAATAGCTCTTCCCATGGACCGCAAATTAAATTTGTATACACAAATTAAACCTGTGCCATGGAGGAATGTCGTGGCGGAAAAGAAAACAAGACAGGAAAACAAATGGAAAAGGCTATGCGGCCAGACGTGAAACATTATGGGTATATGAACGCTGTGAGGCACGAACTGAAAAAGACGGGACGAAGTAAGTTCGCGTGTTTGCTCGGCGATAGCCAAGGAAGAAAAGGATTAGTGACCGGAAGCATGTGACCAGGGAGGGGTAAGGAAGAGAGAGAGTGGTAGAGGGAGAAACAAGGGGAGGAAGTAGAAGAATAGGTGAGCAACGAGTGAAAGAGAGGAAGAGAGAAATATAATAGTAACAGAAGGAAGAACGAGAGGGGAAAGAGAGAGATATAGTAGTAACAGAAGGAAGAACGAGAGGGGTAAAGAGAGATACGTAGTAGTAACAGAAGGAAGAACGAGAGGGGGGAAAAGTGATATATAATGATAGATCGCTAGCCACTACACATTCTTTATTTTCTCTCCTTGTTTTTTTTTTTCTGTGTTCCTTTCTGTGGAAGAGCGTAGGCGTTAAACTAATACATCTGTTTGTTGTCTACACAATCTGTCTTCGCCTTTTTTTTTGTGAATTCTCCCTATATATATATATATATATATATATATATATATATATATATATATATATACTGACCACTTCCCAGCACCTACACCATCATCCACACATCTACACATGCACACACGCACGCGTCAAGGTCACCAGCCCCCTTCCACACGCACATACACGCTCTCACATACATACGCACGCGCCCCTTCGTTTTGATATCTCCACTACTTTATTATCTTCCTTTCTTCCTAGCTCTCCTGTGTGATCCATCTGTCCGGCATTCGCCATGATGGATCACTAGCCACTAAGCCTTTTTATATTTTATCTCCCTGTTTATTTTTGTGTTCCTTTCTGTCGAAGAGCGTAGGCTCGAAAAGTAAAAGACTTTCTCACTTCCTGAGCGTTAAACTAATACATCTGTGTGTTGTTTACACATCCGTCTTCGTCTTTTTTTTTTTTGTTTTGTTTTTTTGTAAATTCTCACTATATATATATATATATATATATATATATATATATATATATATATATATATATATATATATATATATATATATACACGCCATGATTGACCGCTAGCTCCAAAAGCTTCTTTTATTATATTTCTATTTTATTCTCTCTCTGTTTATTTCATTGTGTTCCTTTCTGTTGAAGAGCGTAGGCTCGAAACGTAAAGGACTTTCTCACCTTCCCGAGCGTTAAAGTAATACAGCTGTTTGTTGTTTATACACCTGTTATTTGTTTTTCTGTAAATTTCAGCTATATATATATATATATATATATATATATATATATATATATATATATAGGCGCAGGAGCGGCTGTGTGATAAGCAGCTTGCTTACCAACTACTCGGTTCAGTCCCACTGCGTGGCACCTTAGGCTGGTGTCTTCAACTATAGCCTCCGACCGACCAAATCCTTGTGAGTGGATTTGGTAGTTGGAAATTGAAAGAATCCCATCGTATATATATATGAATATTTTTGTGTGTCTGTGTTTGTCCCCCACCACCACCATCGTTTCATGTTGGTGTGTTTACGTCCCGGCAACTTAGCGCTTCGGCAAAAGGAACCGATAGAATAAGTATCAGGCTTACAAATAATAAGTCCTGGGGTCTATTTGTTGAACTAAAGGCGGTGCTCCAGCATGGCCGCAGTCAAGTGACTAAAACAAATAACAGAAAAGAATATATGTGTTTGTGTGTGTGTGTGTATGCATGCATAGATAGATAGATAGATAGATAGATAGATAGATAGATAGATAGATAGATAGATAGATAGATGTGTGTATCTTTGTGTTGATTCCTCATCATCGCTTGGCAGCTGTTATTGGCTTGTTTACGCCCATGTAACTTAGCGGTTCGGCTCAAGAGACCGATAAAATAAATATCAGCCAGAAAATAAGTACTGAGATCTATTTGTACCAGTGATCTGCAACCTTTTTTTCGCTTGCGGTACACTTATATGTTTCTCAAAATTCGGCGGCTCACTTGAACTAAAAGTATAACTGAAATTACAGGGAAAAAAAATTATATTCAGGTTACATACCCGTTGCGAGGCACAGGACTAGACCCTTCAAGGCAGTGCTACCAACATGGCCGCTATCCAATGACTGAAACAAGTAAATGATAAAATATGAAAGATCTAAGGCATGCATAACATGCAGGAGACACTTATCCTGATCTCCCAGAAAGAACTCCTGGGAGATCAGACACGGGGGGAACTCCGAGTAGCGACTCTACAACAGATCTTGCTTTTAAGTTAATAATGTTTATGCACTCTGTTTACCAATATTCAACACGTATATTTCGCTTAATTGCATATATCAGGTCAGAACGAAATTACCATTATCTTTCTCCCCCCCCCCTCTCTCTCTCACACACACACACACAAAAAATTGAAACCAATATTTATACACACACACACAAGATTGTATGAGTTAAGAGAAAGAGAGGGTGGAGTGTGTGTGTGTGTGTGTATAAATATTGGTTTCACTTTATTTTTCTCTTTTTTTTCGAAGAGTTCAGTTAAACGAACGACAGCGCTATAAAGGATTATCCCAAATTCTGCTGTCTCCTTTTTCTCAATATAAGATACTGTATAGCACTTCAAACACCAAACACGCACACACACACACACACACACACACACACACACACACACACACACACACGCACACACACACACACACACATTACACACACATGCATATGTCATACACACACACACACAAGGCAACGTAAGTGTCTCTATGCATGTTACAAACCTCTGGATTTACTCTCACTGCGTGGCACCTTGGGCAAGTGTTTTCTGCTATAGGCTCTTGTGAATGGATTTGGTTGACGGAAACTGAAAGAATCCCGTATTTCTTTATGCATATGTATATCTGTATATGTGTATATATATATATATATATATATATATATATATATATATATATATATATATATATATATATATATATGATTAAAAAATGTATATATATATATATATATATATATATATTCGTTTTTAGTCTGCTATTTATTCTAATGATGTGTTTACGAGGACGTAAAGACATCCACACCAGTTCTGAAGCAGTGGTGAGAGACACACGCGCAAGCACACACACACACACACACACACACACACACACACACACACACACACACACACACACACACACACACACATACAAGCATACGCGCATACACACACATGACAGGTTTTTTTTTTTTTCAATTTCCGTCTACCAAATCTAGTCACAAGGCTTTGGTCGGTCCGAGGTGTCCAACGTGCCACGCAATGAGACTGAGCCTGGAACTATGTGGTTGGGAAGCCACTTCTGTGCCCATTTATATATATATATATATATGTGTGTGTGTGTGTGTGTGTGTGTGTGTGTGTGTATTCACATATCATATGTCATAGCTTACGTGAACAGTGATGTAGAAGTAAAATGCATATGTATAATCTATCTATCTATCTATCTATCTATGTGTGCACGTATATATATGTATGTATATATATATATATATATATATATATATATATATATATATATATATATATATATATATATATATATATATATATATATATATATATATATATATATATATATGCAGTAGAAAGCATAAAAACAAACCCCAAGGCTTTCTATAGATTTGCAAAAGAGACTGCTACGGTACAGTATAAGATAGGACCCCTATTCCTGCCTAATGGCTCACTGACTGCGGATCCCACATGGATAAGTGAAGTGCTCAGTGCACAATTCAAGAGTGTCTTCACTTCTCCTCTGAGTCACATGCAGATAAAGAACCCAGCTGATTTCTTTGACGATAGCACTCAGCAGAAAAAGACTGCATCCATTACCTACATTGACATTGAAGAGGAAGATGTAATAGCTGTCATAAATGAAATGAGCTTAAATTCGGCAACTGGCCCCGATGGTTTCCCAGCTGTCCTCTTAAAGTCGTGTAAACAAGAACTAGCAGGACCACTCCGGATACTCTTCCAGAGTTTCCTTGCAAATGGTAAACTTCCCAAAAAGCTGAAGGAAGGCACCATATGTCCTATCCATAATGGCGGAAGCAGAGCAGAGGCTGGGAACTACAGGCCCATCTCTCTGACTTCACATATTAGCAAAGTCATGGAACGAATTGTCAGAAAGAGATTGATTGTGTTCCTAGAAGAAAATGACTTGCTGAATGAGACCCAGCATGGTTTCCGTCCAGGTAGAAGCTGCCTCACGCAGCTCCTGCATCATTATGACTGGGTCCTGAAGCAGCTACTTGACCATTCAAATGTTGATGTGATATATCTCGACTTTGCAAAAGCCTTTGACAAAGTTGATCATGGCTTGATATGTCAGAAGCTGCGAAACCTTGGCATAACTGGTAAATTAGGAGAATGGCTGCATGACTTCCTGAATGGTAGAAGTCAGACAGTTGCAGCCAATGGAGAACTATCTAGGGAAACACAAATATTGAACGGTGTTCCGCAAGGAACTGTCCTGGGGCCACTACTGTTCATAGTGGCCCTTCTGGACATGCCCACGGCCACTCGGAGAGCCACTGTCACTAGTTACGCTGATGACACAAAAC
>NC_142928.1:25091574-25101574 GCF_046866305.1 Octopus bimaculoides
TTATTACTCTAACGCTAACAACGAAGCCAGCTCATGGTTTGTGTTATTGGCTGAATGTAGGCCAGATGGAGGGGTGGAGGCGGTAGGAGAGAGTGTATGGGTGTGTGTGTGTGTGAGAGAGAGAGAGTGAGTGAGTGAGGTGTGTATGTGCGCATGTTTGCGCATGTGTGTGTGTACTCGGGCTGTTGATGTTGTTATCGGGTGATGGGTGGCATACGGGTGGTTCTGTGAGATGGCAGAATCGCTAGAGCGACGGAATAAAATATGCCTTGCGGTATTTAGTCAGCTCCTCTGTTTCTTTCTTTCTTTTTTTTCTTTTCTTTTATGTTCTGAGAGTTTGAGTTCAAATCCCGCCAACCTCGATTATACTATCCAGACTTTCCTGGGGTAGAAAGTGACTGTGTGTGTGTGTGTGTGTGTGTGTGTGTGTGTGTGTGTGTGTGGAGGGGTTCTCAATGAGAATTAAATATCAGTCAAAAACTGAGGGTGATATATAATCATGACCTATAACTTCCTTCTTCCTCTAATGTATATACCTTGCTTCTTATTTAAGAAAATAAATTATTACTATTATAAAGAAAAGATTATTATTATTATTATTATTATTATTATTATTATTATTATTATTATTATTATTATTGAGTGAGAGAGCAGTGCATGCCTTCAAAGTGACACTGGGGTAAAATATACGAAGCCCAGTATACCCATCATGACTACCCATCTGATAAGGGTACATTAGGCACATGCTTTACAACCATATATGCACGACATGATGATCTCATATCAACATATACAGCGCATGACCTCGCAGGTGGGGCCCAGTTAGAATTTTCTTCAGGTCGAGTAGCCCATCCCGCTCAAAAGGTCCCTGAATAAGGTTTGTTTAAGGATGTTGAGCAAAACACCCATGTTTCCAAAGGTGAATTATTCAATTATCATCATCATCATCATCATCATCATCATCATCATCATCATCAATATTATTATTATTATTATTATTATTATTATTATTATTATTATTATTATTATTATTATTATTATTATTATTATTATTATTAAGGCGGCGAGCTTGGCAGAACTGTTAGCACGCCGGACAAAATGCTTAGCGGCATTTCGTCTGTCTTTATGTTCTGAGTTCAAATTCCGCCGGGGTCGACTTTGCCTTTTATCCCTTTCGGGGTCGATAAAATATGTACGAGTTGTGCGTTGGGGGTTCTTGCAATCGACTACTCTATCCCCCAAAATTCCAAACCCTGCGCCAATAGTAAAAAGGTTTATTATCATTACAAGGCAGCGAGCTGACAGAATCGTGGGCGTCTTCGAGCAAAAAGCTTAAACGGCATTTCTAACGGCTTTTAACATTCTGAGTTCAAATCCCGTTGAGATCAAATTGTCCTTTCATCATTTCGGGGTCGATACCATAAAGTACCAGTCAAGTATTGAAGTTGATATAATCAACTAACCACTTCTGTCTAAACTTTTGACTTTTAGAGCTGACAAACCAATTTCAGGGCCTCTCTTATGGTACCTATCTCGAGGTACATACTGAGTTTTCGCTCTCACCCTCTTTTAAAAACAACATAGCTCGTAGCTGTTGTTGCTACTGTTTCCTGTTTTTCAGTTCTTTTGGGCAGTAAGGCCGTAAATGACTTAATGTCACTCAGAAGCAGTATAGAATACCACGGTGGTCGCTACTCCTAAGACAATACCAGGCTTAACACTTTGAGATGTCAGAAAGAAGATGGTCTGATTTTCAACTCCAAAAGCTGTCTTGGTTGCCGAGAGACTCTTGATGATAACTGTAGCCAGCAATGTCTGTTAGAGGGGGAAATAGAAATAGAGTGACAACAACAGATGTGACGACACCTTCTATTTGGTTGTTCTACTTTCTTCATTGGCAATGATGGAGATTAAGAAACTACTTACAGCAGGAAGAGAAAAAAAAAACCTCAGAAGAAATCAAACGAAAAGCTAACCTAATCAGTTGCTATTCATACATACATACATACATACATACATGATGGCTTCCCCCTCGTTATCGAGTATGGCCATTGCACGAGGTTTAACTGTTATCGGTGCTGTGATCGAATGTGACTTTTTAGCCCAGCTAAAGATCTACAATGTCTTGCACAGAGTTGGCATCCAAAACCTTTACTGGCAATAGCTGGCTGTTGTTGTAATTGGGCTCCATGTACCTTTGCGTGTCGTTTAAGTCCTCCTGCTGAATCACACTCTCTTCCACATGCCCGACAGACATGATTAGTATGGTGTGTAGCATCATCACCAGCGGCCTGGTAGTCAATCATCGGTCTTGCTTTATGACTACGAAGATGACTCATGAGTCCAGCTTTACTGAGGCACGGTCTTGCACAGACACTGCATGTCAGTGTCATCAGAAGACCCTTACCATCTGGAAGTGCAACAACAATGCCCTTCCTGACATCCCTCCTTACTTTCTCATGCGCAACTCGAGATTTCTCAAAAGTAGTTGTGCCCTCGTACACAATCCTTCTCCACCTGCTATGGTCAATAGCCATACATACATACATACATACATACATACATACATACATACATACATACATACATTATGGACTATCCCGTCGAAGACGATGTATAGACATTCAGCTTTTGCCAAACGACCTGCACACAGTAATCAAACGTTCGTGCTGCACATAAGCTCACCTGCGCCATCAAATCGACGTTGTTTGAACAGGTACACTGTGTACCACGTGTCAGGTGTCAAAGTGACATCAGAGCAAAATGTGATGAAGTGTTTGCTCAAGAGCACAATGCACCACCCGATCTAGGAATTGAAATCACGATCGCTATATCGTGAGTGCAAGACCCTAACCACTAGGCCATGCGCCCTCACGTGGTGTGTGTGTATGTGTGTGTGAATGTATGTATATATATATATAAATGAATGCTTATATATGAATGTAAGTCTATGTATGTATATGCGTGGCACCTTGGGCAAGTGTCTTCTACTATAGCCTCAGGCCGACCAAAGCCTTGTGAGTGGATTTGGCAGACGGAAACTGAGAGAAGCCAGTCGTATATATGTATATATATATATATATATATATATATATATATATATATATATATATATATATATATATATATATATATATATATATGTATGTGTGTATATGTTTGTGTGTCTGTGTTTGTTATCCCCCCCCCCCAAAAAAAAAGATATCGCTTGACAACCGATGCTGGTGTGTTTATGTCTGTTCGGCAAAAAAGAGACCGATAGAATAATTACTAGGCTTACAAACAATAAGTCCTGGGGTAGATTTGCTCGACTAAAGGCGGTGCTCCAGCATGGCCACCGTCAACTGACTGAAACAAATAAATGAGAGTATATATATATATATATATATATATATATATATATATATATATATACGTACGCACACACACATATATACATAAATGTATGCATATACGTACATATGAATGTATGTATTATGTGTGTGTGTATGTGTGTGTGTGTGTGTGTGTGTGTGTGTGTGTGTGTGTGTGTGTGTGTGGGAACGTAGGTACTGCGTAAGAAACAAAAAATTGAAAACAAACATCATGAGGCATTCAAGAAGAATTTGAAGGAGAACGGAATAGATCTCTTAAAACACAAACTATGAGAAATACGAGAAACAAAACAATGTTTGTAATTTAACAGCAAACAATGAACTTATTCACTGTAGAGGTTGTTGAACCAAAACGGTGTGGAGGCATGGAGATGTCGTGTCAGTTACGTAACGTGAAGCATTTTGCCAAAGAAAGGCCAATTGACGTACATTCCAACAATTATGGCTATCTCCAATAAATCAACAATTTCCTCCGTATTTCAATCCTTAAATTCGATATAACCAAAACTTCAAAGAAAACAACGCTGTACAATTCCTCTTTACTATTTATGTCACCGGGAGCCTCATATCTAAGGTCTTTCGGAAAGAGGATCTTATTGTTTTGGAGTATATAATTTTTACTAATTTTTTGGCAAGGCCAGCAATTTTGAGGGGAGCGGGGTAAGTCGATTACCGACCCAGTACTCAGCTGGTATTTTATTTAATCGATCTCAAAAGATGAAAGGCTAAGGTCAACATCAGCAGCATTTGAACTCAGAACGTATAGCCGTAAGAAAAGCTGCTGAGCATTTTGTCCGGCATGCTGTAACTATTCTGCCAGCTTGACGCCCTATTTTCTGGAGTCTATAACGATCTCTGCTTCATGAGTCCATGGAATTGGTTGGTCTCGTATCTCGATATCATAAAGGCCTCTTTTACTCGAAGCTAGCTTGGTCTGTTACCTCCACCACAGAAATACCTCCGCTGACCCATTCGTCTCGCCACCTCTCGTCATTCGTTTTGCGTTCAACTTCAGCGGCACCATTCTAACCATTATGCCCAATCCTTCGCCTCTAGTAGACTACTACCTTGGAGTCTTCTTCCTGCTCACGTCTCTCCTGAAAGTGTTTTTTGAGCTCCAAAAATTCAAACGGAATGTTAACGGCACATGGCCATTTCCAGTCTGGAAGGTTAGCAAAAGTCATGGGCATTGCTCCATTCTCCAGACTCAGCTAGTAAAAGAGAGAGAGAGAGATGGTTAAATATATATAAAGGGAGTGAGATGGTTAAATATATATAAAGGAGTGAGATGGTTAAATATATCGTAGAACTTCGTATTTGGATCCTGACGTCTGTTTACCCCCATTGTATATAGTTTCTTCCTTCTGCGAAATGACTGAAGCCAAAACTGTCAACGGCCCTCTAATGAAAGGTGTCTTCCACAAATAACCGTCTCCTTAAATATATTTTTATTAGGATAAATATATGTGGTGTCATGTACGTATGTATATTCTCCTCTATTTTTGATTATTAGAATTTTTCCTGTAAGGAAGGGACTGATTTCTAGTAAAGACACAAAACTCCATCGCTGGAATGAAGATAACAAAACACATTCTCATTTTAAACTTGCAAACAAAAACCCCAAAAACCCAAATATTTTTACTGTTCCAGTTATAGACTGTATTTGTAATATGTGTGTTATCGTGTTTATTTCTTTTTTTAGAAAACCCCAGCTTATTCAGATTGTCACCTAGATATTTACTAACAAAACCACGTGCACCAATTATCATTGGTATAAATGTAGATTAATAATACGGATATAGAAGCTGAAGTTTCACAGCTGTTGTCCTCTTTCTCTTTGATTTTCGAAGAGGTATTCACAGTAGCGGGGCAGCTGCCCTCTGTAACGATACATATTTTTCTCCCCTCAACAACTATATCTCGCCTGTTACTTTTGTACTTGGTAGAAGTTTTAATGGGAATGTTCCACCAATATTCTTCATGCTGATGTTTAAGTATATATTTAACTACACTAGGGTTCTCTATATTCATCCCAGGACAGTCATGTTCTTTTCTTCGATGGCACTTTATATTGTTTTGTCGGCAACATCATGAGGCATTGGGAACTGGTACTTTATTGACATTTTAGGGCAACTGCTGATCACGTGTGTGATTTTTTCTACAGGAATGTGGCATAATGGACATTTTCGGTTGCATCTTGGAGCTCCAGGGGTTTCGCCGTTTCTCTTGCTTATCAGTCATTTTTTTTTTTACAGCAATCCCCTGTTCTTGGGTTGCAAAGGCACAGCCTTCGAAGTGTAATGTGATGTAGCAGTTTACATATGTATGTGTGTGTGTGTGTGTGTGTGTGTGTGTGTGTGTGTGTGTGTGTGTGTTTATGCATGTATGTAATGCGTATTCGTCTTTTATCCTCTACTTTTTACTTATTTCAGTCATTAGACTGCGGCCATGCTGGGGCACCGTCCTGAAAAATTTTAGTCGAACGAATCAATCCCCAGTACTTCATTTTTTAAAAAAGCCTGGTACTTATTCTATCGGTACTTATTCTGAGCCCGGAACCATGTGGTTGGGAAGCAATCTTCTTATCACACAGCCATACTTGCACCTATGCAGTCACGCCTGCGCCTATGTATGTATGTATGTATGTATGTATGTATGTATGTATGTGTATGTAAGTGTTTGTGTGTGTATGTATGTGTGTATGTGTATGCATCTATGTATGTATGTATGTGTGTGTGTATGTATGTGTGTATGTATGTATGTATGTATTTGTGTGTGTATGTATGTGTATGTAAGTGTTTGTGTGTGTGAGTATTTGTGTGTGTATGTATATGTGTATGTATATGCATCTATGTATGTATGTGTGCGTGTATGTATGTATGTATGTGTGTGTATGTATGTGTCTGTGTGTGTATGTATGTGTCTATGTGTATGTATGTATGTGTGTATGCATGTATGCATGTGTTTATGTATGTGTGTGCATGCATGTATGTATGTATGTATGTATGTATATATATATTTATGTATGTATGTATGTATGTGTGTGTATGAATGTATGTATGTGTATGCATGTATGTTGTATGTATGTATATATGTATGTATGCATACATACATATACATATATGTATGTATGTATGTATGTATGTATGTATGTATGTATGTATGTATGTATGTGTGTGTATGAATGTATGTATGTGTATGCATGTATGTTGTATGTATGTATATATGTATGTATGCATACATACATATACATATATGTATGTATGTATGTATGTATGTATGTATGTATGTATGTATGTATGTATGTGTGTGTATGAATGTATGTATGTGTATGCATGTATGTTGTATGTATGTATATATGTATGTATGCATACATACATATACATATATGTATGTATGTATGTATGTATATATGTATGGTTGGCATTTATGTAAGTTTCTTTTTGCTTTTACAGAATTCTAGCTGGTCGCTAACAAAGTGGCAAGACTCTTTTGTTCGAGTCAAAGCAGATCTTGGGGTTTGTGGTTATCGGAATTGGTCTGTATATATGTACGTGCGTGGGTGTTGTGTATATATATATATATATGTGTGTGGACGCGTGCTGTGGGTGTGCTCGTTACGTTTAGTGTGTGCGCGCCTGTGTGTATTACACATCTACATGTGACTACATGTATTGTATGTATGTATGTATGCATGTATATATGTATGTATGTATGTATGTATATATGTATGTTTGTGTGTGTGTATATATATATGTGTGTATGTGTGTGTGTGGATGTATGTGTGAGAAACCTGTGTATGTGTAGTGTGTTTGTTGTGTGTGTGTATGTGTGTGCACGTGTGTCTATATTCATATTACGAGAAAAAGTGAGAATATGAAAATATAGAAGGCAAAGGAATGACAAAGGAGAACGAAAATGAGGGGAGTAGTAAGAGAGAGAGAGAGAGAGAGAGAGAGATAGAGAGAGAGAGAGAAAGAGAGTGAGGAGAGAGAGAGAGAAAGAGAGTGAGGAGAGAGAGAGTAAAAGTGTGATACAAACTTGTGTGTGTGTGTGTATATATGAGTGTATGTATGTGTATGCGTGTTGTAGCGTCGAGGGAAATGTATGAGTAAAAAAAAAATGAGTACGTGCGTATGTGTGTGCGTGCGTGTGTGTGTGAGAGAAAGAGGGAGAATGAAAGAAAGAAAGAAAGAAAGAGATCATGGAATGCAATGGAAGAATGTGTGTGTGTCTGAGTGTTTGTGATTGATGACTGGAATGACTGAGTCTTTATGTGACGAAAGCCAAGTTAAAAATATAGTAAAATAAATGCGTGTAAACTTCTTTGTGTGTATATATATGTGTATGTGTGTTCGTGTTATTTCTTTGTATGTGTGGGCATGTGATGTGTGTGTGTGTGTGTGTGTGTGTGTGTAAATATGTGTGTTATCTGTGTGATGTAGTTGTGTGTGTGTGTATGTGTGTTGGCGTTTGTGATTGATGTGATTGTACATGTGTGTGTGTGTATTTATGTGTGTACCGTCTTGATATGTGGGTTGAGTAATAGATCTGTGCTGTCAGCACTATTACACGAATGTGTTTGTTTGTTGGTGCGTGCGTGCGTGCGTGCGTGTGTGTGTGTGTGTTTGAAAACTGTGTCATCCAGAGCGAGAAAATATGAATGAAAGAGAGTATCGAAAAATGATTGAAAAACGTGGGTGAACAAACGTGTATGTATAAATGTGTGTGTGTGTGTATGTGTGTGTATGTGTGTGTGTGTGTGTGTGTCTGTGTGTATGCATGTGATGTGCCAGTGTTTGTAGGGTAGTGTGAGTGGGTGTGTAAATGTATGCGCGATAAAATTATGTCGGGTAGAGCGAGAGAAAAATGAATGAAAGGCATTATAAATAATACAGAACAAAAGAGATGGGTAGAGGGGTAGATGGGTAGATGGGTAGATAGGGGAAGAGCGAAAGAGAAAGATAGAATGATAGGTAAATGCTGGAATAGAGTGTAAAGAGAAATATCGCAAGGTTAGGTGGTATCTATCTATCTATCTATCTATCTATCTATCTATCTATCTATCTATCTATCTAAATGTCTGTCTGTCTGTCTGTCTGTCTTCTGTCTGTCTATATCTACATCTATATGTGTGTGTCTGTATGTATACATATGTGTGTTTGTGTGTAAGGAGTGGCTGTGTGGTAAATAGCTTGCTTACCAACCACATGGCTCCGGGTTCAGTCCCACTGCGTGGCATCTTGAACAAATGTCTAAAAGCCTTGTGAGTGGATTTGGTAGATGGAAACTGAAAGAAGCCCGTCATGCATGTATGTATGTATGTATGTGTGTGTGTATGTTTGTGTGTCTGTGTTTGTCCCCCCAACACCGACGACCGATGCGGGTGTGTTTACGTCCCCGTAACTTAGCGGTTCGGCAAAAGAGGCCGATAGAATAAGTACTAGGCTTACAAAGAATAAGTCCTGGGGTCGATTTGATCGACTAAAGGTGGTGCTCCAGCATGGTCGCAGTCAAATGACTGAAACAAGTAAAAGAGTAAACAGTATACATTCTATACACACATATATATATACATGCACATACACACAGGCACACATACACATATATATATATACACACATATATACATACACACACACATATGCTCCTGTATAAGAGTATATAAGCTTGCACCTCCTCTGCCAAGCCATGTCGAGCCAGTGTGGTAGAGGGTAGAGTAGGCTCATCAAAGTAGTGTGTGATCTGAAGCTCAAATTCACAGCCTTCCACATCAGACTGTAGTTGGTGGAGAGAACTTCTCTTTATTCTTGCACTCCATGACAGAAGAGTTTATGACCGGCTCACCATGGCAACTCTTATACACCGATGATATAGTTATCATAGTTGAATCTATCGAGAATTTTTATCGGAAAACTTACAGAACCTAGTGCTGCGGTTCTCGACCAGAGTCCATATGGCTCCTGGGGATCCATATAAGATTTTTTAGGGGTCCACTCTACAAAATAGTAAATTGAGGATTCACAATATTATTCTAAGGGCTCCTGAAAAAGATTTGTTCTAGATGTGTATGTATTGGTATACATTGCGAGAAACAGCTAGTTTCTTTATCTGACATTTTACATAATAGGCGCAGGAGTGGCTGTGTGGTAAGTAGCTTGCTTACCAACCACATGGTTCCGGGTTCATTCCCACTGCGTGGCACCTTGGGCAAGTGTCTTCTACTATAGCCTAGGGCCGACCAAAGCCTTGTGAGTGGATTTGGTAGACGGAAACTGAAAGAAGCCTGTTGTATATATGTACTTCTCCACGTCTGGCTGTACAGCCTTTTTGTTTCTTTATTTCACCGTTTCGTTTTCCTGTCTTGTTTTCCGTCCGCCACTATCCTCCACGAAAAAAAAATTGATTTGTGTTCGTGGGAAGAGCCATTTTAACGATGCGTCCTGCCCTAACTCTTCGAAACGCCGGTGTTTTAATGGTGGCAGCTGATGAAGGAAATGTTCTCTGTGTGGCCTGTGTGTTTTCTGTACCTTGTTTATCATTTTGTCCAGGTGTTTTTGCAAAGTCATGTACCCAGATATGCATCTATATATACATGTAGATGAAGGTATGTACATACATGTACA
>NC_142928.1:25106574-25109074 GCF_046866305.1 Octopus bimaculoides
TCTCTCTCTCTTTCTCATTTCTCTTTTCTCTCCTCTCTATTTTCACTCCCTTCTCACACTTAATTCTTTTGTTATCTCTATTCTCTTTCTTTCATTTTATTTTTATTTATATTTTTATTTATATTTTTAATTCCATCCCCATTCGTTCTTCTCTCTCTCTCTCTCTCTCTCTCTCTCTCTCACTGCCTCTCTCTCCCACTCTCTCTCTCTCTCTCTCTCTCACTGCCTCTCTCTCCCACTCTCTCTCTCTCGCTCTCTCTCTCTCTCTGTCTTTCTGTGAATTTTTCTATCCTACTGTCTTCTCTCTCCGTTTTCTCTTCCTTTCTCTTTTTCTTCTTCTTTTTCTTCTTCTTTCTTCTTTCTTCTTCTTCTTCTTCTTCTTTTTCTTCTTCTTCATCATCATTTTCTTCTTCTTCTTCATCATCATCATCATTTTCTTCTTCTTCTTCTCCTCCTCCTCCTCCTCCTCCTCCCCCCTTCCTTCTCTTTCCTCGTTCACAGTTTCACGTCTTTACTCCTTCCTCTGATTATATGTTTTAACTATAACTATCCTCCCACCACACCCCATTGTGTTGTTTCAAGCGATTTTGTTGTTTTTTCCTTTCCTTTCTTTTCGTTGTCTTCTGTTGTTGTTACTGTTGTTTTTTAGTTCCATAAGATACGAGGCAGAAATGACCGCAAAATTTGTGAGAAAAAGGGCCGTTGATTAGAATGATCCTATTTCTTTATTTTACTATATTATCGACCTTCCAGAACGATGAAAGATTTTGTGGACCTTAGTGAGATTTAACCCTTTAGCACTTAAACCAACCTTATCAGGCCAAAATATTCTACCTGTTTTCTATTCAAACTGGTCAAATCTTGCCTTTCATACCGACCCTACAATCTGATTGCCAAAATATACAATCACATCATCGGAATCTTGAAGCTATGAGCACATAATTAATTCAAATTAATGTGAATAATTAAGAACAATCTGAATGCCAAAAAAGTTAAACCAGGAATATGAAGGTACGTAACTAAAATATTAGTGACCAGTTTGCAGATGTGTGACGAATATTTCGGACTCAAGAAGCGGACGAAACATTAGTAAAATGAATTTTCTACAACGATATAATTGTACAATTCAGATCAGTTCCGGTTGCTGCATAATTCAGAAATCGGCAGAGGTAAAGATTACGCACGCTCCCCGTTTTCGGCGTAATCCTGTTGTTGTTGGCACTCCGTCGAGGGTTCCAGTTGATCCGATCAACGGAACAGCCTGCTCGTAAAATTAACGTGCAAGTGGCTGAGCACTCCACAGACACGTGTACCCTTAACGTAGTTCTCGGGGATATTCAGCGTGACACAGTGTGACAAGGCTCACCCTTTGAATTACAGGCACAACAGAAACAGGAAGTAAGAGTGAGAGAAAGTTGTGGTGAAAGAGTACAGCAGGGTTCGTCACCATCCCCTGCCGGAGCCTCGTGGAGCTTTTAGGTGTTTTCGCTCAATAAACACTCACAACGCCCGGTCTGGGAATCGAAACCGCGAGCCCGCTGCCCTAGCCACTAGGCCATTGCGCCTCCACCGGCGTAACCCTAACCCTAACCCCAACCCTAGCCCTAACCTAAACCCTAACCCTAAACACCAGGTGTGTGTATTCTTTACTTTCACCCAGAAATGTATATACATTGTGATGAGTGCCTCATCTTGTCAGATGAAGAGCTTTCTCACACTCAACCTGATGATCATTCTGATTTACTTCCACCTTTGAACTTTTGCGGATATGACTCTTCAGACCAGTGTCACCCATCCATCACCATTTGATTTAAATGCTAAGCAAAATGTTCCCAGAAATGAAATGACTGTGAGATATTTGTACGTCATTGGAGTACTTAATTTATCGACCCCGAAAGGATGAAAGGCAAAGTCGACCTCGATGCGATGGAATTTGAAATCGGAACGTAGCGACAGACGAAATACTGCTAAGCATTTCGCCCGGCGTGCTAATGTTTCTGCCTACTCACCGTAAATATTCTTTGCTGAAAAACTCAGTAGATACAGCACGAAAGTTACAGCATTTAACAAGGATGCAAGGACCTTGGTCTTCGTATTATGTTGAAGTAGCATTGCCGACATATCTGACATCACTAGCCCCTTGTTGTACCCTCATCTATGATCACTACAATACCGCAGAACCTATTACAATCAGGACATCTGAAACTGCCAACGTGGTTTGGAGGCGAGTTGTTCTTAATCCTGCGGAAGTTTTATCAGGTCAGCAGAAACGGGATGCCATCGCTTCATTAGCATTAACAGTTGTTTAACCTGCATATCTCCCAGTATCTCTTTGGAGTTTGGCTGACTGCTGTACCGTTGCGGTCGACTGGTGTCCAGCAGAATAATTCTTACTAATTCATTCTAACCTTGACACCAAGGCCGGCACTTTTGAAGGAGGCGGGGGAGTTAATTATATTGACCTCGACTTCGGCGGCATTTCAACTCAGAACGAAGAGAG
>NC_142928.1:25114074-25134074 GCF_046866305.1 Octopus bimaculoides
CTATCTATCTATCTATCTATCTATCTATCTCTCTGTCTATCTCCCTTGCTATACCAAATCCCTTTCCATATAGTGTCAGTCCACTACACTACAGAATCTCATTGAATCCGTCCCACGTCCCACGTCCCCACTTGACAGTTACAAACCGCTACCTTTATCGAGCTACCAAAACACCGTCGTTATAGTCGTTTAACAACAAATCAACCCCCCCCCCCACCTATACCCACTTCTTTCATATCCTTTTCCTTCTCTCTTTTCTCTCTGCTCTACTTCAAATTGTTTTTTGCCTTTCCATTCGTTTTCTCTTACAATCCTCTCCATGTCTATCTATCTATCTTTCTATTTATCTATCTATCTGACTACCTACCTATCTATCTATCTATCTATCTATCTATCTATCTATCTATCTATCTATCTATCTATCTGTTTAGTCAGCTAGCTAACTGTTTGTTTCTCTCTCTCTCTCTCACTATCTATCTATCTATCTTTCTATTTTCCCTTCATTCTCATGTTTTTTTTTCTATTTTCTCTCATTCTTTTGCCCCCCCCCCACCATTCCTTATTTCTCTTTTGTCTTTTCTTTCTTCTCAGATTTTTCTCTACCCACCTCTCTTCACTCACAGCTATACTCAGACTCCCACGGAGTGGGGAAAAATGTCCTACACTAGTTGTATAGTTTCTACACACACACACACACATAAATCTCTCTCTCTCTCTCTCTCTCTCTCCTTCTCTCTCTCTCTCACTATCTATCTGTCTCTCTCTTTCTCTCTGTCTCTCTGTCTCTGTCTCTGTCTGTCTGTCTCTCTCTATCTATCTATATATATCTCTCCTTTATATATATATATGAGCGTTTTTGTGTGTATGTATCTATATAGCCACCTTTTGTGCGCGTGTGCATTTGTGTTTGTATGTGAGTGTTTGCATGTGTGTATATGTTTGTATGTGTGTGTGTACGCGTAGGAAGATGGGTTGACAGCGGCATACTCTGGCCAACTGAATGAGCCAACTGTCTATCAGTATGCGCATATAGGACCAGCCGAGCGAATAACAGTTGGGAGACCATTTTTGTTTTCGCTTTTTCAAACCCTGGATTTGTGAGACCAAAGATTAGTCCCAGGTGGCATTAATTCTCCCAAGGCGACTCGATACCGTTTCATTTTTTCTTTTGTTTTGATTTTTTTTCATTCTTTTCATATCTCCGATTTCTTCGTAAACCCTTTCTTCTTTCTCCCAGCACTTTGTAACCTGTTCTGTTATGTCCCCAAAGTTTACGACAAAATGCTTTGCGCTATTCCTTACAATTATATACGCTCTGAGTTCAAATTCCGTTATGGGTTCAATAAAATACCAGTCAGATATTACGGTTGATGTTATCAATTAAATTGCTTCCCTCAAAATTGCTGGGTTCATACCTAAAGTAGAAACAGTTAATATCATGGCCCCAGCATGGCCGCAACCTTTAGTTGAAACTGATAACAGGATAATAGAAAAGTTATTATCTTGGTTGGAGAAACGGTAAAAACGTCAGGAAAATGCTTGGCGGATTTTTACATTCTACTTTCAAATCGCGGGAATGTCAACTTTGTCTTTCATTCTTCTGGGATCGATATAATAATAAACTGTCAATCAAAAAAACTGGGACTGATGGAATCGACTTGGCCCCTCTCCTCAAAAGTGCTGGCATTGTGCCAAAATTAGAAAGAATTATATAAATAGCCGAAACTAGTTGTTTATTCTTTTGTTGCTGTTTTATACAAAGACATCCGTTATATTTGTTTTTCTTTTTAATTTCTTAACACAAAGAATTGAAATAAAAGTTGAATTTAGTAATACGAGAAGATTTTAGAAAAACGCACTGCTGCGCGCTCGCGCATACACACACACACACACACACACACTCACACATACACACACACACAGAGAAACACACACAGTTTAGCGGCACAGACAAATAGAAGCCAATGCTGTACGTATGTGCGCGTATATATTAAATACGTGTGTGTGTATGTGTGCGTGTTTGTGTGTGTGTATGTGCATGTGTGCGTGCGTGTATGTTTGTGCATGTGTGTGTGTGTGTGTGTGTGTGTGTCTGGTGTGTGATAATAAACGGCAGCAAAGTTACAGAAACGAGGGTTTCGTGTATTGCATTTTTCACTTATCGTGTTGCGCATACACGAAACTCGGCCCTCGAGTCACTTGTGTAATTTCTCTGCTCTCTATCTCTCCCCATCTCTTCCGCCGTTCTCTCTATAGATAGATATGTTTTTTTACCATTATTAAAATTTATATATATATATATATATATAACGGTTGAATAAACAAACTTTCACCGTTATTTTAATCAAGTTTCGCGCTACCGTCTTTTGATACAACTGAGGTTCTGGAATGTCAAGACCTTAATTGTTTTGAAAAGCAGTAATTTGAATCTCGACTAAACAACAATGAATATTTAAAATTTGTTTTCTGTTTATAAGTCTATGTATTGAGTATTTTCCCTCATGTTCGTGTGGGCCGCGCGCTAGTATATATTCATATGTATGTATGTATGTATGTATGTATGTATGTGTGTGTATGTGTATGCATGCATGTAGTCTTTTCTATTTTGTAATTATTATAAATCTTTCAGTGAGGTGGGAGCCGGTTTCCAACAAAGATACAAGGCTCCATCTTTGGGATGTAGTTAACACAGACAAATTCACATTGCGAACTTGAGAAAAGTCTTGCATATTTTTACTGTTCCACTCACAGATTGCACTTGTATATGTATGTATGTATGTATGTATGTATGCATGCATATATGTGTATATTCTTATATATAAATACGAACCGCATATATGTATTCATGTTTGTGTGTATATATATATATATGTATATATGCATATATATGCATATATATACATATATATATATATGCATATATGTGAATATTCATATACACACACATACATACATGTGTGTGT
The DNA here is from genome assembly GCF_046866305.1 of Octopus bimaculoides. NCBI lineage: Eukaryota > Metazoa > Mollusca > Cephalopoda > Octopoda > Octopodidae > Octopus > Octopus bimaculoides. Next base: position 25,117,038 of record NC_142928.1, read on the forward strand.
ATGTGTATATATGCATACAAACATACATATATATATACACACATACATATATTTACGTACGCATACACACATATATATTATATGTATGTATGTATGTATGTATGTATGTATGTATGTATGTATGTATGTATGGATATATATGTATATATATATACATATATATATATATTGTTGTATTTGGGGATGGTCATATATATATATATATATATATAGAGAGAGAGAGAGAAACACGATGTACATACACACCGTTCAAAATACAGCATCTACCCTCCATTCGTAAGGATTTGAGGATATATATATATGCATGTATATATATATATCATGTGAGATATAGAGAGAAGGAAATAGAAATATTAGCGAGATAGAGAACGGTGGAAAAGGCGGGTATATAACACGCACATAAATATCTATTTCTATATGTGTGTGTGTGTGTGTGTGTGTGTGCGTAGAATTATATCCGTACGTATACTTTAAACACACCTGTGTGTGATGTGTGTATGTGTAAAAGTGTGTAGAAGGGGAAAAAAAGTGAGTGAATGAAATATAACGAACGGGGTGTGAGAGAGAGAGAGCAAATAAGAAGAAACATGAATGTATGTGTGTGTGTACGTGTGTGTGAAAGTGTGTTTGTGTTTGTGGGAGAGAGGAGGAGGAGAACGAGGACGAGGAGGAGGAGAAGTGAACGAGAGTGTAAGAGAAACAGAAAGATATAGAGAAAGGAGGTGGAAAAAAGAGTGAAAGTAAAAGAGTGAGATGGTTTATGAGAGAGAGAGAGGGGGAGAGATCGAGGAAAGAGTATTAGTTCAGAAATGGCTCTCGGTTTATCGGTGGAAATATTCGCTTCTGTAGTTGCTGGAATTATTTCACAAAGACGTTGGGATGGTAACGGACGACTTGGATTGTACTGTGTACCACGAAAACCTAGTAGCTAAATTAACTGGATTAATTCACCACGCCATATATACATACGTTATATATATACGTTATATATATACAATTCATTCACTATATTTATATACATATATATCACATATAAGATATCTTGTATACATCACTTATTCGTAAGTACGAACACATTTTCCTTTTAATTTCTTTCAGTATTTATAAAACTATTTGTTCACATTGTAACATCCATGTATATATATATATATATATATATATATATATATATATATATATATATATATATGGTGGAGATGGAGTATATGTAATCTGGGTATACCCCCACTTTTAAATTTTGTTTTTTTTTACGGAATCCTATGTTTCAGACCATGGAGAATCCGATTCTGGAAAAAATTTTTCAAAAATCTCAATTTCAAAATTTCGATCTACCCCCCCCCCCGGTTTTTATATAGATCCACAGGGTAAACCTAATCCTAACTCAAACCCTAACCCTAACCCTAACCCTGACCCTGACCGTAACCCTGACCCTAACCCTAACCCTAACCCTAAACCTAACCCTAACACTAGTTTTGTGAGATTTGGCTGTTATTTCTAGCATGTAAATAGCCTGCTTGGTGGGGGGGGGGGGGAATTGAAATTTTTCAAAAATTTTTTTTTCAGAATCGGAATCTCCACAGCCTAAAACGTGGGGTTCCGTAAAAAAAATTAATAAATAAGGGGGGGGGGGGAAAGGTTCAGATTACATATAGTCCATCTCTACCATATATATATATATATATATATATATACATACATATACATACATACATGTGTGTGTAATTAATATAAACACACTATATATAAAACTATCTATCAATCACGTTATCTATCTATCTTTCTATTTATCTATCTATCAATCCATCTATCTGTCTATTTATCTATCTATCCATTTATCTTTCTATCTATCTATCTATCTATCTATCTATCTATCTATCCGCTTATGTGTGTATATATTACATTTATATATACATATGTCTTATGTGTGTATATATATTGTGTATATATATATATATACGTTTACATAGATATGCCTGCGTATGTATGTATGTATATATTATACACACACATATATATACATATATGATGCACAACGTGTTTGTATAAAATATAGTACTCTATGTGTGCACACGTATGTATATATGTTTATATAACCATATAGATGTGTTTATAGTTCATGAAAAGATGCATGTGCTGATACGATACGCATGTGTAATGTCCTGTTTACGAAAGTAAAGCACGTTGTGTACATATAATTGTATATGTTTATTTTTAGGTCTTGTATAAAGCTCTATGCGTGCATGTACACATACACACACACACACACATCTCTTTTTCTCATTCGTTGTGTTACTATCAAATTCTATTTACAATTAGCTACTATCTTTCGTTCGTCGTAATAACTATCGTAAACGTGTTTAATATAATATTACTATCTTCATAGAAGCGAGGCGTGTCGTCGAGTTCTTGAAATCCAGTTTCGATTCACGATGTGGTTGGTTGTTGGCTTGCTAGCTAGCTAGCTCACTTGTTAGTTTAGCTATTAACCTTCCTTCATCCCATTTTTGTTAATATGCAACTGGGGGGAATGCATGAAAGTCACCATATCCTTCTTAAAAGTTTAAAGGGGTGAGATGTGGACTAAGCCCTTTATGAATATACTAGGAAAACACTAGGAATTTTACTCCACTGTTTTCTATCTGTCGTTTACTATTCATCTATCTACCCATCTACCAATCTATCTATCCATTTACCGATTTCTCTCTCTCTCGCTCTATCCATCTATTTACCTCTCTACCGATCTATCTATCTATCTATCTATCTATCTATCTATCTATCTATCTATCTATCTATCTGGCTGTCTCTCCATCTCTCTATCTCTCTATCTATCTGGCTGTCTCTCCATCTCTCTCTCTATCTATCTATCTATCCACCTATCTGGCTGTCTCTCCATCTCTCTATGTAGTTATCCATCTATCTTCATCCCATCTCTCACTCTCCATCTAATGCTTTTATCTTCATATTCTCTCTCTCTCTCTACCTATCTATCTATCCCGTCCTCCCTCGAAACCACGCACTGATATATATATATATATATATATATATATATATATACTCACGTTCACACATGCCATTTCTATCTCCCTCACACACACATACACACACACACACGCGCATGAACACGGATGCTGCCACTTGGTGGTGGTCTGTGAATATCCTTGGAAGAGGATGCCAACTCATCGCAAACATTTTTCTCACGCAGTAAATTTTTAGCAGGAATTATGCTTAGTGGTAGTCGTGGTAGTAGTGGTGGCAGTAATAGTTTTATTGATGCTGGTGGTGGTGGAAGTAGTAGTAGTAGTAGTAGTAGTAGTAGTGGTGTTGGTAATTGCTATTAATGATGATGATAATATTTATTTATTGATGATGCTGGCAATGGTGGATCAATCTTTATTTACAAAGCCTGACTGTTTTTTTTTTTATTTTCTATTGTAATCGTGGTGGTGGTCACGGATGCTTTTTTTATTATTATTCAAATGACACACAAAACAACTAAAATAAAAACAAAACACTCGGTACTGCAAGAGGAGGGAAAATGCTCAGCTTGCTCACTTTTATTCCAACTTTGTTGTATTCCGAGCCAGCGTGACAAGCCGCTACTACGTGTTCGTTTGATCTGCTAGAAATAGCTGTTAATGTTTCCCCCACATCACGTTTCGTAGTGTGGTGGTTACTCTAGATAATGTAGAGATTCTCTATACTCTTTTACTTGTTTCAGTCATTTGACTGCGGCCATGCTGGAGCACCGCCCTTTAGTCGAGCAAATCGACCTCAGGACTTATTCTTTGTAAGCCTAGTACTTATTCTATCGGTGTCTTTTTGCCGAACCGCTAAGTTACGGGGACGTAAACACACCAGCATCGGTTGTCAAGCGATGTTGGGGGGACAAACACAGACAGACAAACATATACACACACATACATATATATATACATATATATTCTATGCAGGAAAAAGAGAAGAATGTTTTTGATTATAAGTTTTGTTCAATCGGGGCTGACTTATAAACTAAATAACAACTTTGTGTTCAAAAACACTTGTTTATGTGTATTTTATGGTGTGTGTGTGTGTTCTGTAATCCTTGATGGTACGGAATCAGATGCAAAGATTTATTGAAATGAAATATAAAATTCTTTGACTGGTAATCGAACTCGTGGTTCCGCAGACTTGCCTCACCTCACCTCACCGAATCTTGTAGGCACGAAGGGGGCTTGCTTACAAGACATACTCTTTCTCGGGCTCTCATACAAAACAAACTTGCACATGAATGTTGGGGATTGTGTGACAGTCATGCTGTTCGAAACTGAATTCAAAATATTAATAATCGATCTGAATTCGAAGGAAGGGCTTCTCCCATTCAACAATGTTTGTCAGGTTTCTGTCTTTACGCAGTTGCTCGACCTGTTAGGAAGGCAAGTTGCTAATTTCCTTCAGAGCAATCCACAGCTTCTTTTTCCGTTTTTCTTTTTTATTTATAGGAATGTCCTAATGGATAATGTAGTAATGTAGTCCCAGTTTTCTAAATGACTAGGAAGTAATGATTGAAACGCTTTGATCAATAAGCCTTGCTTAGTCAAGGAATATGTGACGGGTACCTAATAGTAACAATACACACACACACAGAGTGCAGAATAAGATGTGTTGCAGCCTGGTTTCTTATTTTGCTTCCACGTTTATTAGTGATTCCATTCCAGTTGTGTGTGCTACTAAAGCATTTTTGAGTCAAAAGCGCAATATTATTGCACACCCCTTCCGTTCACTTCTCTCTCTCTCTCTCTCTCTCTCTCTATTTCTCTCTCTGTCTCTCTCTCTCTTACTGTGGATAAGTTAAAATAGCGGGACCATCGGATGATGTATATCGGGATATCCGAAGTGAACACCACCGCCTTCGAAGAGGCGTTGGGTTCGCTTGTAGTTAGTGTTGGCGGGGTTGTGTTTTACTCGACTGAAAGCATTCCTAAGGGGGCGTTGTGTTGATTTGTTACCTCCCTCTCTTTGAAATTTCCTGTGTCATTATCTTCTGTAGATCGTTGTGTGTGTGTGTGTGACCTCCCCATCACTTTTCTGGGTGATGCTAAAGGGTTGGGGGATAGGAAGCATTTGGGATCATGTGTACAGCGATAAAGGAAGGGAAAGGAGGAATTTTTTTTTTTCTGGTCTGAGCAATTGACTTTATTGTATTTACTATATTTCTGGTTATTGTATTATTGAGAGAAGACAGTGTGAACATTTTATATAAGGTGGCGTTGGCGGTGGTGATGGACATGTGCAGGAAAAAATGTGGGCACGTAGGGAATTCCATAGAGAAGAAATGATTAGGGATAAATAATTGATCTTTATTTAAGACACAGTGGATATAAATGATTTATCTTTAGATAAGACACTGTAAGGATAAATAATCCCCAATATTTAAGACAGTGGGTATAAATGATTTAATCTCTATACAAGATACACTTAGCATAAATGATTTATCTCTCTGAATAAGACAGAATAGGTATGAATAATGTATTTTCATACAAGTCAGAAGGGATATAAATATCTCCATATAAGTCATATAAATAGTTTATCCCTATATAGATACAGTGGGTATAAATAATATATTCTTATACAAGCATCACACTGGGGTATGATTTATTCCTATATAAGACACAATGTGTAAAAATTATTGGTTTAGTGTAAGAATTGGAGTATGGGGCATTGTGCTGTTAAGTGGTACACTTTTTGAATGTATCGTCCTCGGTTCGATCCTGCTGCATAGCAATTTGAGCTAGTGTTTTTTCTGTTTCTTTAAGTTGGCCAATAATTTTCAGAGTGGAATTTGATAGATATAAACTGTGCTTTATATATATTTATTTGTGCTTGGGTGTCTTTCAATGGAGTAAATATAAGAAAACGGGCGCTTTTCTGATCAAGTCTTTTGCAATCTTTGTTCTTTACCAAGTTGCATATACTCAATCTCTTGTTACCCATGCTGTCACAAATGCAGTGAATCAGGTTTCCAACCTCTCTAACCACTAACTTATTCTGTTGTTCATCAATTGTTATGTAAAATATGACAGTTGACCAGTAGTTCTTAAGTTTTGTCATTATTAGTTCCTGTTTTATTGTCTGTGGCCAAGATTTTAATCATATTATATCTGAGAATCACTTCGTTCTGTCACAGTAGGTACACTGGAGGTAGTGTTGATGAATTGACTTGCAAGGCTTGCAATGCATGGTTCAGTTCCTAGCTATCTGAGAGTCAAGTGCCTTATCCCCATTTTTTGTTTGTTTTCTTCCAGGCTTTACTTAAAAGATGTAAGGCTCTGCTCATAATCCTTTTCAGAAGCCTTGGTGGTTAATGTGAAGATAAATGGAAGTTATCTTCAGGCCCGAAGAAGCACTCAGTTGTGTGCTGGTGTTGGTCTCTCATCCTCTGCTTAAATACTAAGGACATTTTAGCCACAGGGGAGCTTCTATGCAATCACTCGACTTGCTAGAAATGATAGTAAAGCTCTCCCCCAGATTAAAAAAAAATGGTGCATTCAACTAGCTGGAAATGATGGAATGGCCAATGATTGGAATGCTTTTAATTATAATCCTGCACAATCAGTGTTAACTTACCAAACAATGAGAGAATAGGGACTGAGCAGAAAGTGCTAATATAATGTGGCAAATATGATTGATGTGAATCAAGACTAATTGTATCAAGGCAACTTAAAGTGTTGAACAAAGTTTTGCGAAATCAAGAACAAGGGAGACAACTGGAAATACATTAGATGCATAGTTTTTTTTTTAACCCTTTTGTTACCATATTTCTGTCGAAATACTCTGTAGTAATATAACCTTATAATTTGTATACTGATGTTTGGAACATCAATTAACATGAAATTTAATTTAAGAACAGAAAGTTTGTATCATAGAACCAGGGGTTATCTCTAGCAGTTTGTTATCGAAAGGGTTAAAGTTACCAGATACTCTGCTTCCTGGATCACAAATACTGTTGCCCCATTTTCTCCCTTCTATGACTTCTACACTAACCTCTCTCTCTTTGGTCTTGTGTCAGTTCCACAAAAAAATGTCTACCTTGACTTGTATACTACGTTGGTCTGCATGACAAAAAAATAGGGTACGTAAATAAGATTGCAATATTTGGCTCCCGAAGGGTCTCTCAGACCGCTGGATATAACAAACGTAACCTTTGCTCCTGCCCTAACTATTTAAAAACAAAAACAAACAAGAAAAGAATGTCATATTCCATGGACTCTTGTGACTCAGAATAATGGTTATCTTTAATTTGATTCAGTCATTAGACTGGCCATGCTGGGGCACTGCCTTGAAGAATTTTTAGTTAAATGAATTGACCCCAGTACTTATTTTGCTTTAAGCCTAGTACCTATTCTATCAACCTCTGAGCTACACTGATGTAAACACACTAACACAGGTTGTCAATCTGTGGTGGGGAACAAACAAAGACTCGCACACAAATACACACACATACATACAACAGGCTTCTGTCAGTTTCTGTCTACCAAATCCACTCACATGGCTTTGGTTAGCCTGGGGCTATAGAAGAAGACACTTACCCATGATGCCATGCAGTAAGATTGAACCCAGGACCATGTGGTTGGGAAGCAAACTCCTTACCACACAGCCATGCCTGATTTTTTTTAATGTTTATTTTCACATGCTTTCCCATGCTGGCATAGTTGAAATAAATATATTATTAAAGCCTTATTTTACAGCTGGATGCCTTTCCTGTTGCAAACCCTTACCTGTTTCAAGTTAGGGATTTCTTATTCCCAAAGGTGGGAAATGACAACAATGTCACAACTTGTAAACACACAAATATGTACTAGCTGTGTGGTAAGTAGCTTGCTTACCAACCACATGGTTCCGGGTTCATTCCCACTGCGTGGCACCTTGGGCAAGTGTCTTCTACTATAGCCTCGGGCCGACCAAAGCCTTGTGAGTGGATTTGGTAGATGGAAACTAAAAGAAGCCCGTCGTATCTATGTATATATATATATATAGATATGTATGTTTGTGTATATGTTTGTATGTCTGCGTTTGTCCCCCCAACATCGCTTGACAACCGATGCTGGTGTGTTTACGTCCCCGTTACTTAGCGGCTCGGCAAAAGAGACCGATAGAATAAGTACTGCGCTTACAAAGAATAAGTCCTGGGGTCGATTTGCTCGACTAAAGGCGGTGCTCCAGCATGGCCGCAGTCAAATGACTGAAACAAGTAAAAGAGTAAAGAGTATCCACATAAACACACCCATACACACACACATGCATGATGGCCTTTCCATTTCTGTCATCCAGCATCACTGATAAGGATTTGGTTGGCTTTAGGGCTACAGTAGATGATACTTGCCAAAAGTGCTGCAATGTAAGATTGAACTCGGAACCGTGCGGTTGGGAATCAATTGTTTTAACTGCACAATCATGCCATTACAAAAAACGATTTCTTTCTTTATTTTCTTTTTTGTTTGTTTTTTGTCAGCATCTATTTTCTTGTGTTAGTTTAAAAACCTGATAAGACTCCGGAACATGGAATTGTATTGCACAGGAAATTATTGTAGTTAATAAATAACATTTCAGTAATGTAATAAAACTTGATAGCAGGGGAGTTGGGGTTGAGGAGAGAGAGAGAGAGAGAGAATATTTATAAATAACTTCATTTTTTCCCCTGCTTTTGTATATTTTCTGTTAAATTATGAATAGGTCAGTTGTTGTTATTGTGTCCAAGTCTATAACCATAGGCATTCTAGCTATTGCCATTTTATCTTTTTGTATATCCAGGATTACTTTGTTTTTAAGATAACAGGTTGTGATGTTAGAGATGTTTGGCTGCTATTTCTAGCGGCCACATAGATTTTCCTTGTTGTCTGATGCATAAGTATGTGGAAGGGCTGAGTAGATACAGTATCAGACCAGTGGTTCTCAACCAGTGTCCATATGGCCTCTGATGGTTCATATAAGATTTTTGGGGGTTCACACAGCAAAATAGTAAATTAGGGATCCGCAATAGTATTTTAAGGACCCTCGAAAAAATTTTGCTTTAGATGTGTATATTGGTATGTATTGCAAGAAACAGCTAAGGTTCTTTCTCTAACATTTAACATGGTTTAACCTATACAAGTTAATGTATGAAATACAGAATACGAATTTTGAAAGAATATTCTATAAAACTAATTTTTAAACATCGAATGGCTAAGTGGGTTCACCAGAATAAAATAGCAATCAAAGGGGTCTATGGATAAAAGAAAAAATGGTTGTGAACCCCCCTGTATTAGACTATTTTCAGCTTCTGTATAGGTTGTGGTTTATTATGGTCATATTTTATTTCTTGGCGTAACCTCAGTTCATTCATTTAATGACTTTCAAAAACATTTTCTCATGTTCAGAATTGTCAAAGCATGAATTAACTACCCATGTCGGTTGTTAGCTATCAAGACACAGCATCCTTCAAAATTTCCATGCTTCCTGAAATTCACCAACCCTACTCCTTATGCACCTGTGTACCCTTACCTCTTTATGGCTATTTTAATAATCACTATTCTCTCTTTTTCCTGTTTTATGCTGTATACCAAGGGTTTTCAAACTTTTTGACTTTATATTTCAGACTTTACCCCCTTATAAACGCTTATGAAATTTATACATAAATATTTGCTTAGAATAACATATATTTTTACATTTATTTATTTAACAGTATTTAACAAATAGGTTTATTGTCAATTAAAAGATTTCGATTAAAAAACATATATAAAATCAAATTGCCCATAAAAAGTATTTGCTATCTATGGACCCCCTGTGGTCCGCGGACCAGTTTGAAAACCCCTGCTGTATACTATACATGTACTTTTCGCTATCATTATTGTCTTTTTTAAAAATTTATTCCTGCTTTCTGTCCCCTCTTTTACCCTTTTCCAATGGGATGTAGTGTACCTAAGCACTTAGCATGCCATGTGAAATGCTTAACGTCATTTTGTCCAGCTTTACATTCTGAGTTCAAATTTTGCCAAGGTTGACTTTGCCTTTCATCCTTTCAGGGTCGATAAATTAAGTACCAGTGAAACACGGGGGTCAATGTAATCAACTTGTCCCCTTCCCCCAAATTTCAGTCCTTATGCCTTTAGTAGAAAGGATTATCATTATTATTATTTTTAAGCATTCGATAGGGTAGACCACCAGTACCTGGGGGCTGTCCTCGAGGCGGCTGGGCTAGGCCCTGGCTTTCGTGAGTGGATCTCTGCTATGTATAGCGGCATCAAGTCCACCGTCCAGATAAACGGTTACCAAACGGAGCCGTTTTCGATCAGGCGGTCTGTTCGTCAAGGGTATCCCTTGTCTTCGATTCTGTATGTATTGGCCCATGCTAGCATGGAAAGCGGACGTTAAACAATGATGATGATAAGGTGATGAACTGGCAAAATTGTTAGCATACTGAGCAAAATGCTTAACAGAATTTCATCTTAGAAAATTACCATTTTCAAATCTCACAACGTGAGATATTCAGCAACAGTGCTTTGTAGTAAAGATTGTTTGCCAAATTTGCCAAAAGGTAATTTTCTAATTTATAAATCAGTGACTAGTTATCACTTTGAAAACTATATATTTTGAACAGGAATTTGGCAGCACCACCTCTAGCTGAGCAATTATTCTGTGCTAATGAAGGGAAATAACCCAGAAATCGTGATACACAGATGTTGTTTTGAGCTGAGTGGGGGTGCTAGATTCCCTTGTTTGAAAACATAAAGACACAGATCATGTCGTGCAGCCAGCTGGAAATGATGTCTCCTGGGGCTAAATTACAGCAACATTAGTCCTAAACCAGGACTGCCATGTTATGTTGGCAAATGATCTTTACTACAGAATTTCATCTGTCTTCATGCACTGAGTTCAAATTCTGCAAGAGCCAACTTTGTCTTTCATCCTTTTTGGAATCAATAAAATAAATACCAGTTGAAGACTTGGGTGGGGTGGGGTTGATGTGATTGACTTACCCTTGTCCCCGAAATTGCTGGCATCGTGCCAAAATTTGAAACCATTTTAATAATAATGATAATAATAGTGATAATTATTATTAGTTATAGTAAAGTTGTTAGCATGCTGGTGAAAATGTTTAATGGAATTTCGTCTGTCTTTGCATTCTGATGTCAGACACTGCTGAAGTCACCTTTGCCTTTCATCCTTTTGGAGTTGATAAAATAAGCAACATAATCCCTTCTGAGGAATTGCTGGTCTTGTGGTGCCAGAATTTGAAACCATTATTATTATTATTATTATTATTATTATTATCATCTGTAACTTGGCAGAATCATTAGTGCATTGGATGAAATGCTTAATGGGATTTCTTTTTATGTTTTGAGTTCAAATCTCATCAAGGTCGGCCTTGTTTTCCACCATTCTGGGATCAATAAAATAAAGTCCCTGTAAAGTACTGGCATTGATATACTTGATTAAATCCCACTCTTCTGAGTAGCTATTTCTTTTTTTTTTTTACATAAAAAGAAATTCTTATTTCATTCAATCTGGTAGATTGTCAGAATTATGAGTCAGTGAATCAGTATTCAAAAATACCTTGTGGTAATTAGTTACATCATTATTGCAGGGAGGGGTGGGCAGTTGGATAAAATAGGTACCAGTAAAGAATTGGAGTCAATTTAATTAATTGACTGTCATTGTGGAAATGTGCTTATATTGGGAATCCCTAATTAATTATTCATTGTCTTTTGAAAGATAAGGTATGGTTTGAGGGAATTTAGTTTTGTTATTTTATGTAGGTTGTGTGATTGCATAGAGTTTCCTTTGTTGGTTTGTCCTTGTTTTAAATAGGATAACTGATTAAAACCAGCACTTAAATTGTATTTTATTTTATTGAACCCAAAGGAATGAAAAGTAAAGTTGATCTCAGCAAGATTTGAATTCAGAACATAAACATAATGATAATGGTTTCTGATTTAGGCTCAAAGCCTAATACCATCAACCTAACACTTAACTAATTCTTTATTGGACCCTAGGAGGTAAAGCTGGCCTTGACAGTGTTTGAATTCAGAACATTAAGAGCTGAAAGAAATACTGCAAGGCATTTCTGATGCTCTAATGATTCTGTCAGCTAGATACATTATTGGTGCATTCTTCTGTTTTTTGCCAATAACATTATTCTTGTAATAATAGTAGTAGTACTGACAACAACATCAGCAACAACAACAACAACAACAATAATAATAATAATAATTTACATTGGCACAAGGCCAAATTTTGAGTAGGGAGTGTAGTTTACTTAATTAATATGACTACTTGACAGGTAGTTATTTTATTTTGTCCATCCCAAAGAGATAAGTCGATTCCAGGAGGAGTTGAACTCAAAGTATAAAGGGGTGCAATTAAATACTTCAAAGCACTTTGATTCTTCCACCTTTTGCTCCAAATAACAGATTTCGACCCATTGGCACCGGGCCACAGATTTTGGCGGAAAGTGTAACCAATCTAATCAACCTCAGCTCGTATTCATAAAATGTTATTGAGCTCTGGAGGAATAAAAGGCAACATCAGTCTCAGTGGGGTTTGAATTCAAAATGTAGGCAGATGCTAGTGAACCTGCACATTATTTTGTTGGTTGCTCTACTGATTCTGTCGTTTGTCGTTCAATACTCTCAATAATAATGATTTCTAAAATAATTATAAGAACAATATATATAGTGTTATATAGTGTTGTTGTTGCTGCTGGTGGTGGTGGCTTAGCTAATTACATTAATTTCAGTATTTTTACTGGTATTTTACTTCGTCAACCTCAGAAGAATGAAAAGCAAAATCTGTTTTAGTAAGATATGAAATCAGAATGTACAGAGGGGTTACCAGAATTGCGCTATGTTTGATCCATTTCTCTAATGATTCTGCCATCCTCAGTGAAGTTTGAACTCAGAATGTTCAGAGTTGTTACTAAAATGATGCTGTATTTGATCCATTGCCCTAATGATTCTGCCATCCTGTGTGAAGTTTGTACTCTGAATATAAAAAGCCTGAAGAAATACCACTAAACATTTTGTCTGGTGTGCTGATAGTTCTGTATTTTTAATGTTACAAACATGTGGTAGGAAGGCTTTTGGTAATTTGGTTGAATCCAGTATTTTATTGCATCAGTCTCATGGGGGAAGAGAACAAAATCAATCCTGGTGTGATTCAGACAGCAAAAAAAAAAAAAAGAAAAAAATGGACATAATTAAATACTACAAGGTATTTTAGCCAAACACATTGTTGGAAACCTTTTTGATCCCCTTTTAACCCTTTCGTTACCGTATTTATTTTGAGATGCTCTGTGTTTCTTTCAGTTAATTTTAAATATAACAAAGAATTTAGTAAAATAACTTAGTTATCATTAAGCTAGTGTTAGGAACATAAATTGTGACTAAGGTTTGGTGCAAAATTTTAATTCAAAATTTATGATTGCAAAACATTTGTAAGCCAGAGCCAGTTTCGGCTGGATTGGTATCAGGGTTAATTATAAAGGCACAATCAAAATGCGTCCAATACACTTCATAAAGTGGTTAGTCAAGGAGGCATAGGGTTGAGAGGACTCCTGAGTCTTAAATTTTAAATGTTAAGAATGTGATGAACTCTGTTGCGCTGGTACCAAAATGAAAATGCACCGAGTACACTCTGTAAAGTGGTTGGTGAATAAGCAAAAGTGTCATAGAGGAGGGAGTGCCTATTAAGTCTTGTTTTGTCAAGGATGTGGCACTGGTGCCATTATTAAATGCACTCAGCACTGTTGTGTGTATGTGTGTGTGTGTGTGTGTGTGTGTGTGTGTGTGTGTGTGTGAGTAGTCTTCTTTTAGTTTTGGTCTACCAAATTTACTGACACTACTTATAATAAAATATACTTGTCCAAGATACCATGCAGTGGCATTAAACTCAAAACCATTTTGCTGGGAAGTGAACAGCCAGTTACATATTAGCTATTACTGAAGAGGAATGGTGAAATCTATTTTGCATCTCTGCTTATAAATACAAATGGGAGAATTTACGAAAAAAACAACAACAGACGGGGACAGTTGCCATGATAGATCGCTGACCACGACATTTATTTATTTTTTTTTCTTTCTTTGTTTTTCTCCTTATTTCTTTCTGTTGAAGAGCGTAGGCTCGAAACGTTAAAGACTTTCTCTATTCCTGAGTGTTAAACTAATACATCCTTTTGTTGTTTACACCACCTGTCCTCGTCTGTTGTTTTTTTTTTTCGTAAATTCTCTCATATATAATACACGCTCACGTGGTCGCACCAGCTAATCCTGTCTCTACTCTTCAAACACGAACTTCTGGATTCTACCTTCTTTTCATTCTGGATTTATTCATTCTGGACTGTTTTTATTCTGAATTCTACACTCTCCGACTGCACCTCTCCTACCCACGGATTACACTGGACCTATCTACTGATTCATCATCATCATCATCATCATTGTCGTTTACCGTCCGCTTTCCATGCTAGCATGGGTTGGACGATTTGACTGAGGACTGGTGAAACCAGATGGCTACACCAGGCTCCAATCTGATTTGGCAGAGTTTCTACAGCTGGATGCCCTTCCTAACGCCAACCACTCTGAGAGTGTAGTGGCTGCTTTTTACGTGCCACCGGCACGAAGGCCAGTCAGGCGGTACTGGCAACGGCCACGCTCTAAATGGTGTATTTTATGTGCCAGCCGCACAAGACCCAGTCCAGGAGCACTGGCAATGATCTCGCTCAAAAGTCCTTAAACATGTCGCGAGCACAAGTGCCAGAAAGGCAACACTGGGCACAGGTGCCATCACAGTTTCGCTTTCGCTACAAAATTGGTTGTGCTGTTTGACTGGCTGAGCTGATCTCTAATCAAAGGCTGCAGTTATGACCATTGCAAAATTTTTTTTTTTTTTATATTAGAACAACATTTTCCAATACGCCCTTCCATTTCATTACCAAGTTTGATTTAGCTGTTATCTTAAGCAAGATGAGTGACACTATAGAAGGTCATCTATTGGCTCCATCATCAGAACTAGTGTATGTCCCTTCTAAATCTCACAGGCCCCATTGCAGTGATTTCTCTTTAATTAGTGTGGGGGAAGATTTAGTCATCAAGTTTAACGAAAATCATGACCCTGCTCCCATTCTCATTTTTTAATTTTCTGCTTTCTTTTTTTTAATTATCCACCCTCCCCCTGTGTTGAAGATAAATAGGTCAAATATTTTAATTACTTCTCTTTGGATCTGGATGTAGGTCAATAACATTGAATTGATGCGTTGATAATCTACTGCATGTGATGACTATCATAAAGGAATCGGAGTCCTTTGCTGGTTTTTATCCTTGACAATTTAATAGGTTTTTTGTTTTTCTTTGCACTTTTTTTATAGACCCATTTACACAAACACAATACATACATACACACAAATAAATATAATAAATATATATATTTATGCATTCATATAAATATATATATTTATATATTCACACGTATTTTTGTGTGTGTGTGAATCTCTGACAGTACAAGGTCATGGAAGCCAGTTAAGCACAATGAATTAAAATATAAACAAGTTTTTTTTATTTTCTCTTTTCCTTAGTTTCTCCTTGATATTTGGAATATCAGCCAATGAATTTGCAGCTTAGAGTTTTATCATTTACTGGTTTCACTCATTGGACTGCAGCCATGTTGGAGCCTTCCTGCCACCGACAGGTTTAATTGTACAAATTCATCCCTTCCACTTATTTATGTCTGGTATTTTTTCTATCAGTATCTTTTGCCTAACCACTAAGTTATGGGGGTGGGGGCGGCATAAACAAACCAACAACACAGACACAAATTTTGTTTATTCCGCTAAACAAACCTATTATTTTATAAAATATAATTATTCTGAAAATCTTTATTGAAAAAAAAAAAAAAACTAACTAATAAGGGTGGAGTTTCTGGATAAAAATTTCCATCATAAACTAAAAAAAAAAAAAAAAAAAGAAAAAAAAAAATTTTCTTGCTATTGCGAAAAAATATTTCTTTGGATTTCTATGCTTTAAGCAGAAATGTAATTACTTTAACCAAATAATTACATGTTTTAGATAAAGAAATGTAAAGAAGTGTTTCTAAAATTTGAAATTAATTGAAAAGGCAGGCTTTAAATAACATTAATTCAACAAAAAAAAATTTTTTCTTTGTGATTCAGTAAAATTATATTTTTTTTCTTCCTCATCTTGTGCTTCTTTCAACAAGCTGCAAGTTCCTCACATCTACTCTATTTGCTAGAAATGACAACGAAATCACCATCAAATCACACCTCACCTTCTTAAAGAAAGAAAGAAAAATGAAAGTACACTTTAACAATGTAGTCTTAAAAATACCCAATTAGCTGAGTGGTTAAAAAGCTTGCTTTGTAACCTCATGGTGTAGAGTTCAGTCCCACTTTGTGGCACCTTGGGCAAGTGTCTTGTACTGCAACCCTAAACCAACCTGCACTTTGGGAGTGAGTTTAGTTGATGGAAACTGCGTAGAAGCCTGTTTATATTTGTGCATTTGTGTTTGTCCCCTGTCACTGCTTTATAACTAGCATCGGTTTGTTTACATCCCTGTGACATAGCAGTTCAGCAGAAGAGACCAGTAAAATAAGTACCAGACTTTAAAAATAAATGCTAAGATCAATTTGTTTGACTAAAGCCTTCAAAGCTGTACCCCAGCAAAGCTGTACCCCAGCAAAGCTGTACCCCAGCAAAGCTGTACCCCAGCAAAGCTGTACCCCTGCATGGCTGCAGTCCAATGACTGAAACTAGTAAAGGATAAAAGGTGAAAAATATTTAGTTGTCCACCAAGGATGCCTCTACATGGTGATTTGGTTTGCTAGAAACAACAGCCGAATCTCTTTTGGATCATGTTCTGCAGGTTTGGAAAATGAAATTTACACATTAAATGATGCGGTTGTTGGTATTGAAAAGAAATACAGGGTGGTCATGGCTGGAATGCCGTTAATCAGAGGTCTGTTTGATCAAGGTTTACTCGGAGCTTTAGCAGCAGTAACAACTCAGCTGTTGGAAA